>NW_027456722.1:0-222500 GCF_040206685.1 Ascaphus truei | reverse complement strand
GGCAAAGGGGGTCAACAAAGGAAACAGGCAAAGCCACACAAATTAGGTAAAGCAAAGAGCATCTTTAATGTTTCCGCACAGACCCTCAATACCCCACACATGGGCAATCCAGAGAAAGGTCTTCTGCCCTTGCACCCAGCAGTAACCCTGTCCTCTCCCATCTGTTTATGGACCTGCACAGGCTTATAAGAAAGCTGCCACTAAAACGTCATTTCTTAAAAAAAAACACAAGAGCAATGACCCGAAACCCGACTTTCCTGCTGGTTTTAACCCGAGAGAACAGAACTCCTTGGGAGAAATGATTGTATTACTAGAGGACATTGCAGGTCCAGACACGCAGGAAAATAACCCCTCGGAGGTCGGATTGGGAAGAAATATGAGACATACAAGTTTTAAACCCAAATGGACATTTTACCCGGCACAGCCAAAGGGACAAAACACTGAACTATTTTACCAACTGGTTTATTTTTTGTATAATTTACATTTTATTGAGTATTACAGGGATATGATTCAACATAAAATATAAACCATCACGGAAATGATAATCATTTTAGCAAATGAGGGGCTGTGTGTAAATACACGTGCAGGCGCGCATGGCTTCAGCAAACATCAGGCATTGGGTACGCACGGCAACACAGCCTACAGTTCGGCGCCACCTCGGGGCGCTGGTTTCCTGCGTCCGCGGCACCGAGTGACGTCACTTCCCCCTCCCAGGGTCGGACATCCACGCTGACGCGCGCGCTGCTTCCCGGATCTCTATCCTCTCTCCTTCTCTGCGGATCCAAAACTCAGAGCGCGCGTCAGCGCGGATGTCCAACCCTGGGAGGGGGAAGTGACGTCAATCGGTAGGGACAGATGTGAGGGGCTGTGTGTCCTGTCTGTGTCCCCCTGCAGTGGGAGGGACAGATGTCAGGAGCTGTGGGTCCTGTCTGTGTCCCCCTGCAGTGGGAGGGACAGATGTGAGGGGCTGTGTCACCCTGCAGTGGGAGGGACAGATGTGAGGGGCTGTGGGTCCTGTCTGTGTCGCCCTGCAGTAGGAGGGACAGATGTGAGGGGCTGTGTGTCCTGTCTGTGTCCCCCTGCAGTGGGAGGGACAGATGTGAGGGGCTGTGTGTCCTGTCTGTGTCCCCCTGCAGTGGGAGGGACAGATGTGAGGGGCTGTGGGTCCTGTCTGTGTCCCCCTGCAGTGGGAGGGACAGATGTGAGGGGCTGTGGGTCCTGTCTGTGTCACCCTGCAGTGGGAGGGACAGATGTGAGGGGCTGTGTGTCCTGTCTGTGTCCCCCTGCAGTGGGAGGGACAGATGTGAGGGGCTGTGTGTCCTGTCTGTGTCACCCTGCAGTGGGAGGGACAGATGTGAGGGGCTGTGGGTCCTGTCTGTGTTCCCCTGCAGTGGGAGGGACAGATGTGAGGGGCTGTGGGTCATGTCTGTGTCCCCCTGCAGTGGGAGGGACAGATGTGAGGGGCTGTGTGTCCTGTCTGTGTCACCCTGCAGTGGGAGGGACAGATGTGAGGGGCTGTGGGTCCTGTCTGTGTCCCCCTGCAGTGGGAGGGACAGATGTGAGGGGCTGTGGGTCCTGTCTGTGTCACCCTGCAGTGGGAGGGACAGATGTGAGGGGCTGTGTGTCCTGTCTGTGTCCCCCTGCAGTGGGAGGGACAGATGTGAGGGGCTGTGGGTCCTGTCTGTGTTCCCCTGCAGTGGGAGGGACAGATGTGAGGGGCTGTGGGTCATGTCTGTGTCCCCCTGCAGTGGGAGGGACAGATGTGAGGGGCTGTGTGTCCTGTCTGTGTCACCCTGCAGTGGGAGGGACAGATGTGAGGGGCTGTGGGTCCTGTCTGTGTCCCCCTGCAGTGGGAGGGACAGATGTGAGGGGCTGTGGGTCCTGTCTGTGTCACCCTGCAGTGGGAGGGACAGATGTGAGGGGCTGTGTGTCCTGTCTGTGTCCCCCTGCAGTGGGAGGGACAGATGTGAGGGGCTGTGGGTCCTGTCTGTGTCCCCCTGCAGTGGGAGGGACAGATGTGAGGGGCTGTGTGTCCTGTCTGTGTCCCCCTGCAGTGGGAGGGACAGATGCGAGGGGCTGTGGGCCCTGTCTGTGTCCCCCTGCAGTGGGAGGGACAGATGTGAGGGGCTGTGTGTCCTGTCTGTGTCCCCCTGCAGTGGGAGGGACAGATGTGAGGGGCTGTGTGTCCTGTCTGTGTCCCCCTGCAGTGGGAGGGACGGAAGTGAGGGGCTGTGGGTCCTGTGTCACCCAGCAGTGGGAGGGACAGATGTGAGGGGCTGTGTGTCCTGTCTGTGTCCCCCTGTAGTGGGAGGGACAGATGTGAGGGGCTGTGGGTCCTGTCTGTGTCCCCCTGCAGTGGGAGGGACAGATGTGAGGGGCTGTGTGTCCTGTCTGTGTCCCCCTGCAGTGGGAGGGACAGATGTGAGGGGCTGTGGGTCCTGTCTGTGTCCCCCTGCAGTGGGAGGGACAGATGTGAGGGGCTGTGTGTCCTGTCTGTGTCCCCCTGCAGTGGGAGGGACAGATGTGAGGGGCTGTGTGTCCTGTGTCCCCCTGCAGTGGGAGGGACAGATGTGAGGGGCTGTGGGTCCTGTCTGTGTCCCCCTGCAGTGGGAGGGACAGATGTGAGGGGCTGTGTGTCCTGTCTGTGTCCCCCTGCAGTGGGAGGGACAGATGTGAGGGGCTGTGTGTCCTGTGTCCCCCTGCAGTGGGAGGGACAGATGTGAGGGGCTGTGGGTCCTGTCTGTGTCCCCCTGCAGTGTGAGGGACAGATGTGAGGGGCTGTGGGTCCTGTCTGTGTCACCCTGCAGTGGGAGGGACAGATGTGAGGGGCTGTGTGTCCTGTCTGTGTCCCCCTGCAGTGGGAGGGACAGATGTGAGGGGCTGTGTGTCCTGTCTGTGTCCCCCTGCAGTGGGAGGGACAGATGTGAGGGGCTGTGTGTCCTGTCTGTGTCCCCCTGCAGTGGGAGGGACAGATGTGAGGGGCTGTGTGTCCTGTCTGTGTCCCCCTGCAGTGGGAGGGACAGATGTGAGGGGCTGTGTGTCCTGTGTCCCCCTGCAGTGGGAGGGACAGATGTGAGGGACTGTGTGTCCTGTCTTTGTCCCCCTGCAGTGGGAGGGACAGATGTGAGGGGCTGTGGGTCCTGTCTGTGTCCCACTGCAGTGGGAGGGACAGATGTGAGGGGCTGTGGGTCCTGTGTCCCCCTGCAGTGGGAGGGACAGATGTGAGGGGCTGTGTGTCCTGTGTCCCCCTGCAGTGGGAGGGACAGATGTGAGGGGCTGTGTGTCCTGTCTGTGTCCCCCTGCAGTGGGAGGGACAGATGTGAGCGGCTGTGAGTCCTGTCTGTGTCCCCCTGCAGTGGGAGGGACAGATGTGAGGGGCTGTGTGTCCTGTCTGTGTCCCCCTGTAGTGGGAGGGACAGATGTGAGGGGCTGTGGGTCCTGTCTGTGTCCCCCTGCAGTGGGAGGGACAGATGTGAGGGGCTGTGTGTCCTGTGTCCCCCTGCAGTGGGAGGGACAGATGTGAGGGGCTGTGGGTCCTGTCTGTTTCACCCTGCAGTGGGAGGGACAGATGTGAGGGGCTGTGTGTCCTGTCTGTGTCCCCCTTCAGTGGGAGGGACAGATGTGAGGGGCCGTGTGTCCTGTCTGTGTCCCCCTGCAGTGGGATGGACAGATGTGAGGGGCCGTGTGTCCTGTCTGTGTCCCCCTGCAGTGGGAGGGACAGATGTGAGGGGCTGTGTGTCCTGTCTGTGTCCCCCTGCAGTGGGAGGGACAGATGTGAGGGGCTGTGTGTCCTGTCTGTGTCCCCCTGCAGTGGGAGGGACAGATGTGAAGGGCTGTGTGTCCTGTCTGTGTCCCCCTGCAGTGGGAGGGACAGATGTGAGGGGCTGTGTGTCCTGTGTCCCCCTGCAGTGGGAGGGACAGATGTGAGGGACTGTGTGTCCTGTCTTTGTCCCCCTGCAGTGGGAGGGACAGATGTGAGGGGCTGTGGGTCCTGTCTGTGTCCCACTGCAGTGGGAGGGACAGATGTGAGGGGCTGTGTGTCCTGTGTCCCCCTGCAGTGGGAGGGACAGATGTGAGGGGCTGTGGGTCCTGTCTGTGTCCCCCTGCAGTGGGAGGGACAGATGTGAGGGGCTGTGGGTCCTGTGTCCCCCTGCAGTGGGAGGGACAGATGTGAGGGGCTGTGTGTCCTGTCTGTGTCCCCCTGCAGTGGGAGGGACAGATGTGAGGGGCTGTGTGTCCTGTCTGTGTCCCCCTGCAGTGGGAGGGACAGATGTGAGGGGCTGTGTGTCCTGTCTGTGTCGCCCTGCAGTGGGAGGGACAGATGTGAGGGGCTGTGGGTCATGTCTGTGTCCCCCTGCAGTGGAAGGGACAGATGTGAGGGGCTGTGTGTCCTGTCTGTATCACCCTGCACTGGGAGGGACAGATGTGAGGGGCTGTGGGTCCTGTCTGTATCACCCTGCACTGGGAGGGACAGATGTGAGGGGCTGTGGGTCCTGTCTGTGTCCCCCTGCAGTGGGAGGGACAGATGTGAGGGGCTGTGTGTCCTGTCTGTGTCCCCCTGCAGTGGGAGGGACAGATGTGAGGGGCTGTGGGTCCTGTCTGTGTCCCCCTGCAGTGGGAGGGACAGATGTGAGGGGCTGTGTGTCCTGTCTGTGTCCCCCTGCAGTGGGAGGGACAGATGTGAGGGGCTGTGGGTCCTGTCTGTGTCCCCCTGCAGTGGGAGGGACAGATGTGAGGGGCTGTGTGTCCTGTCTGTGTCCCCCTGCAGTGGGAGGGACAGATGTGAGGGGCTGTGGGTCATGTCTGTGTCCCCCTGCAGTGGGAGGGACAGATGTGAGGGGCTGTGTGTCCTGTCTGTATCACCCTGCACTGGGAGGGACAGATGTGAGGGGCTGTGGGTCCTGTCTGTGTCCCCCTGCAGTGGGAGGGACAGATGTGAGGGGCCGTGTGTCCTGTCTGTGTCCCCCTGCAGTGGGAGGGACAGATGTGAGGGGCTGTGGGTCCTGTCTGTGTCCCCCTGCAGTGGGAGGGACAGATGTGAGGGGCTGTGTGTCCTGTCTGTGTCCCCCTGCAGTGGGAGGGACAGATGTGAGGGGCTGTGGGTCCTGTCTGTGTCCCCCTGCAGTGGGAGGGACAGATGTGAGGGGCTGTGTGTCCTGTCTGTGTCACCCTGCAGTGGGAGGGACAGATGTGAGGGGCTGTGGGTCCTGTCTGTGTCCCCCCGCAGTGGGAGGGACAGATGTGAGGGGCTGTGTGTCCTGTCTGTGTCACCCTGCAGTGGGAGGGACAGATGTGAGGGGCTCTGTGTCCTGTCTGTGTCCCCCTGCAGTGGGAGGGACAGATGTGAGGGGCTGTGTGTCCTGTCTGGGTCCCCCTGCAGTGGGAGGGACAGATGTGAGGGGCTGTGGGTCCTGTGTCCCCCTGCAGTGGGAGGGACGGATGTGAGGGGCTGTGGGTCCTGTCTGTGTCACCCTGCAGTGGGAGGGACAGATGTGAGGGGCTGTGTGTCCTGTGTCCCCCTGCAGTGGGAGGGACAGATGTGAGGGGCTGTGTGTCCTGTCTGTGTCTCCCTGCAGTGGGAGGGACAGATGTGAGGGGCTGTGTGTCCTGTCTGTGTCCCCCTGCAGTGGGAGGGACAGATGTGAGGGGCTGTGTGTCCTGTCTGTGTCCCCTTGCAGTGGGAGGGACAGATGTGAGGGGCTGTGTGTCCTGTCTGTGTCCCCCTGCAGTGGGAGGGACAGGTGTGAGGGGCTGTGTGTCCTGTCTGTGTCTCCCTGCAGTGGGAGGGACAGATGTGAGGGGCTGTGTGTCCTGTCTGTGTCACCCTGCAGTGGGAGGGACAGATGTGAGGGGCTGTGTGTCCTGTCTGTGTCCCCCTGCAGTGGGAGGGACAGATATGAGGGGCTGTGTGTCCTGTGTCCCCCTGCAGTGGGAGGGACAGATGTGAGGGGCTGTGTGTCCTGTCTGTGTCTCCCTGCAGTGGGAGGGACAGATGTGAGGGGCTGTGTGTCCTGTCTGTGTCACCCTGCAGTGGCAGGGACAGATGTGAGGGGCTGTGTGTCCTGTCTGTGTCCCCCTGCAGTGGGAGGGACAGATGTGAGGGGCTGTGTGTCCTGTCTGTGTCCCCCTGCAGTGGGAGGGACAGATGTGAGGGGCTGTGGGTCCTGTGTCCCCCTGCAGTGGGAGGGACAGATGTGAGGGGCTGTGTGTCCTGTCTGTGTCCCCCTGCAGTGGGAGGGACAGATGTGAGGGGCTGTGGGTCCTGTGTCCCCCTGCAGTGGGAGGGACAGATGTGAGGGGCTGTGTGTCCTGTCTGTGTCCCCCTGCAGTGGGAGGGACAGATGTGAGGGGCTGTGTGTCCTGTCTGTGTCACCCTTCAATGGGAGGGACAGATGTGAGGGGCTGTGTGTCCTGTCTGTGTCCCCCTGCAGTGGGAGGGACAGATGTGAGGGTCTGTGTGTCCTGTGTCACCCTGCAGTGGGAGGGACAGATGTGAGGGGCTGTGTGTCCTGTCTGTGTCCCCCTGCAGTGGGAGGGACAGATGTGAGGGGCTGTGTGTCCTGTCTGTGTCCCCCTGCAGTGGGAGGGACAGATGTGAGGGGCTGTGTGTCCTGTCTGTGTCCCCCTGCAGTGGAAGGGACAGATGTGAGGGGCTGTGTGTCCTGTCTGTGTCCCCCTGCAGTGGGAGGGACAGATGTGAGGGGCTGTGTGTCCTGTCTGTGTCCCCCTGCAGTGGAAGGGACAGATGTGAGGGGCTGTGTGTCCTGTCTGTGTCCCCCTGCAGTGGGAGGGACAGATGTGAGGGGCTGTGGGTCCTGTCTGTGTCCCCCTGCAGTGGGAGGGACAGATGTGAGGGGCTGTGTGTCCTGTCTGTGTCCCCCTGCAGGGAAGGGACAGATGTGAGGGGCTGTGTGTCCTGTCTGTGTCCCCCTGCAGTGGGAGGGACAGATGTGAGGGGCTGTGTGTCCTCTCTGTGTCCCCCTGCAGTGGGAGGAACAGATGTGAGGGGCTGTGGGTCCTGTCTGTGTCCCCCCGCAGTGGGATGGACAGATGTGAGGGGCTGTGTGTCCTGTTTGTGTCACCCTGCAGTGGGAGGGACAGATGTGAGGGGCTGTGTGTCCTGTCTGTGTCCCCCTGCAGTGGGAGGGACAGATGTGAGGGGCTGTGGGTCCTGTCTGTGTCCCCCCGCAGTGGGATGGACAGATGTGAGGGGCTGTGTGTCCTGTTTGTGTCACCCTGCAGTGGGAGGGACAGATGTGAGGGGCTGTGTGTCCTGTCTGTGTCCCCCTGCAGTGGGAGGGACAGATGTGAGGGGCTGTGGGTCCTGTGTCCCCCTGCAGTGGGAGGGACAGATGTGAGGGGCTGTGGGTCCTGTCTGTGTCCCCCTGCAGTGGGAGGGACAGATGTGAGGGGCTGTGTGTCCTGTCTGTGTCCCCCTGCAGTGGGAGGGACAGATGTGAGGGGCTGTGTGTCCTGTCTGTGTCCCCCTGCAGTGGGAGGGACAGATGTGAGGGGCTGTGGGTCCTGTCTGTGTCCCCCCGCAGTGGGAGGGACAGATGTGAGGGGCTGTGTGTCCTGTTTGTGTCACCCTGCAGTGGGAGGGACAGATGTGAGGGGCTGTGTGTCCTGTGTCCCCCTGCAGTGGGAGGGACAGATGTGAGGGGCTGTGTGTCCTGTGTCCCCCTGCAGTGGGAGGGACAAATGTGAGGGGCTGTGTGTCCTGTCTGTGTCCCCCTGCAGTGGGAGGGACAGATGTGAGGGGCTGTGTGTCCTGTCTGTGTCCCCCTGCAGTGGAAGGGACAGATGTGAGGGGCTGTGTGTCCTGTCTGTGTCCCCCTGCAGTGGGAGGGACAGATGTGAGGGGCTGTGTGTCCTGTCTGTGTCCCCCTGCAGTGGGAGGGACAGATGTGAGGGGCTGTGTGTCGTGTCTGTGTCCCCCTGCAGTGGGAGGGACAGATGTGAGGGGCTGTGTGTTCTGTCTGTGTCCCCCTGCAGTGGGAGGGACAGATGCGAGGGGCTGTGGGCCCTGTCTGTGTCCCCCTGCAGTGGGAGGGACAGATGTGAGGGGCTGTGTGTCCTGTCTGTGTCCCCCTGCAGTGGGAGGGACAGATGTGAGGGGCTGTGTGTCCTGTCTGTGTCCCCCTGCAGTGGGAGGGACAGATGTGAGGGGCTGTGTGTCCTGTCTGTGTCCCCCTGCAGTGGGAGGGACAGATGTGAGGGGCTGTGTGTCCTGTCTGTGTCCCCCTGCAGTGGGAGGGACAGATGTGAGGGGCTGTGGGTCCTGTCTGTGTCCCCCTGCAGTGGGAGGGACAGATGTGAGGGGCTGTGTGTCCTGTCTGTGTCACCCTGCAGTGGGAGGGACAGATGTGAGGGGCTGTGGGTCCTGTCTGTGTCCCCCCGCAGTGGGAGGGACAGATGTGAGGGGCTGTGTGTCCTGTCTGTGTCACCCTGCAGTGGGAGGGACAGATGTGAGGGGCTCTGTGTCCTGTCTGTGTCCCCCTGCAGTGGGAGGGACAGATGTGAGGGGCTGTGTGTCCTGTCTGTGTCCCCCTGCAGTGGGAGGGACAGATGTGAGGGGCTGTGGGTCCTGTGTCCCCCTGCAGTGGGAGGGACGGATGTGAGGGGCTGTGGGTCCTGTCTGTGTCACCCTGCAGTGGGAGGGACAGATGTGAGGGGCTGTGTGTCCTGTGTCCCCCTGCAGTGGGAGGGACAGATGTGAGGGGCTGTGTGTCCTGTCTGTGTCTCCCTGCAGTGGGAGGGACAGATGTGAGGGGCTGTGTGTCCTGTCTGTGTCCCCCTGCAGTGGGAGGGACAGATGTGAGGGGCTGTGTGTCCTGTCTGTGTCCCCTTGCAGTGGGAGGGACAGATGTGAGGGGCTGTGTGTCCTGTCTGTGTCCCCCTGCAGTGGGAGGGACAGATGTGAGGGGCCGTGTGTCCTGTCTGTGTCACCCTGCAGTGGGAGGGACAGATGTGAGGGGCTGTAGGTCCTGTGTCCCCCTGCAGTGGGAGGGACAGATGTGAGGGGCTGTGGGTCCTGTCTGTGTCCCCCTGCAGTGGGAGGGACAGATGTGAGGGGCTGTGTGTCCTGTGTCCCCCTGCAGTGGGAGGGACAGATGTGAGGGGCCGTGTGTCCTGTCTGTGTCACCCTGCAGTGGGAGGGACAGATGTGAGGGGCCGTGTGTCCTGTCTGTGTCACCCTGCAGTGGGAGGGACAGATGTGAGGGGCCGTGTGTCCTGTCTGTGTCACCCTGCAGTGGGAGGGACAGATGTGAGGGGCTGTAGGTCCTGTGTCCCCCTGCAGTGGGAGGGACAGATGTGAGGGGCTGTGGGTCCTGTCTGTGTCCCCCTGCAGTGGGAGGGACAGATGTGAGGGGCTGTGGGTCCTGTCTGTGTCCCCCTGCAGTGGGAGGGACAGATGTGAGGGGCTGTGTGTCCTGTCTGTGTCCCCCTGCAGTGGGAGGGACAGATGTGAGGGGCTGTGGGTCCTGTCTGTGTCCCCCTGCAGTGGGAGGGACAGATGTGAGAGTCTGTGGGTCCTGTCTGTGTCCTCCTGCAGTGCGAGGGACAGATGTGAGGGGCTGTGGGTCCTGTCTGTGTCCTCCTGCAGTGCGAGGGACAGATGTGAGGGGCTGTGTGTCCTGCCTGTGTCACCCTGCAGTGGGAGGGATAGATGTGAGGGGCTGTGTGTCCTGTGTCCCCCTGCAGTGGGAGGGACAGATGTGAGGGGCTGTGGGTCCTGTCTGTGTTCCCCTGCAGTGGGAGGGACAGATGTGAGGGGCTGTGGGTCCTGTCTGTGTGTGCAATCACCCCACACGTCTGCCTGTGATGTCTCTCCCACTTACTCACCCTCTGTCTCTTTCTCTCTCCACAACTGCACTGATAGAGATTGGCCGTCTCTTGTCATGTGGTCTCTCTCAGCTGCAGGGGCTTCTGGGAGTTGTAGTCCTGCTTCTCTTCTGTTACAATTTTAGTTACAGACGTGAACTACAAGCCCCAGAATCCCGTGTAAAACTGTGACATCATAATGATTCAACAAATCAATGCGCAGATCTGTGGTAACCACAACCCTCCCCCTCAAGGCTGCAGCAAGGCCCCGCCCCATAGTCAGGCAATGAGAGCCAATAAGAGCCAAGGCCCGACCCGCAGTCAGCCAATGGGAGAGCTTGAGAGCCAGAGAGCCAATGAGAGCGCACACAAACCCACAAACACAATATATACTATATCTATGGGTTCCCTGCTGGGCCGGGATCAGTACTCCTAGCTCCTGATTCTGACCCAGCCATTACCCCATACACAGAACGCAGCATGAAGAGGCTCAGTGAAGGTGGCAGTGACGGTGTGTAAGTGTCTGATCGGGTCACACAGCTGATAAAAGGACAGCCGCCCAGCCTCATAGTCCAGGTATATTCCTAATCTCTGCACGGGAGACTCGGAGTTTATCAGTGTTTGTATTGAGTCATGTATCACTGAATGATCATTATCCCGCACGCACAAACACCAGGACTTCTTATTATCTCCTATGATGGACTGACGTCCTTCCCTTTCTATACTGGGATAGGAAATCCCTACATCCCAGTCCCCTGAGTCACTGACCTCCACCTCCCAGTAATGTTGTCCTGAGGAAAAACTCCTGGTGCTTAAAACCTGACTATAAGACACAAATCTCTCTGGTGTATCCGGGCGTAACTGGTCTGTTACTGACCAGGATGCAGTTTTCAGGTCACCTGATACAGATACATGATTAAACGCTGTATTTACATCCAGTAATATGCCTGAATCCCCCTGCACATAGAACCGCTCTTTGCTTTTAGATCAGTCACAATATCAGCGAATCTCTGTAAGGTCAGTGGGATCAGAACCTCATACAAATCCCCTAGAGCAGGGACCTTATTACCCTCTCTCTCTCTGTCCTCATTATCTTCATTATCAGTTTTGTCACTATCATTATCTCCCTCCCCATCCTCAGCATTGTCTGAGTCCTCATTACCTCCCTCCTCAGCATCACAGAAGTCAGCATTGTCTGATTCCCGTCCCTGTAAGACAGTTAATGGATCAGTGATGTTGCTCAGCTCCTCAATGTGAAGCATCTTCCTGGACAGCTCGTCCTTCTTTATTTCCAGCTGCTGGATTAGATCAGAGACTCGGAAAGAAACCTGCTCTTCCCACCTGGTGATCTCACTCAGGACTCGCTTCTCTAGGACTTCCAGCTGTTCCCTGATGTCCCTAATCAGGGCAGTGACTCGGGCTGTTACCCCAGCTGCTTTTTCTTGCGCTTCTCTCCTGTGTTCCTGCAGACTCTGGGATCTTTTCTCAGTCTCCTCTCTCACTGAGGTCAGTTTCTCCAGAACATGTCTCAGTTTCTCCTTCTTCTTCTCAGAGGCCTCATTCAGCGACTCCACCTGTGCTCCCCAAACACCCAGCAGGACACACAGATACAGGCAGCATCCTCAGTGCAGTAACACTCCAAGAGCTTCTTGTGGACGGGACATTTCCTGTTCTTTAAGGAGGTGGTTGGCTCAGATAAGACGTGTTCCTCTGACTTGCTGTGTCTCTCTAGGTGAATATCACACAGGGAGGCGTCACAATGCAGACATGTTTTAGCAGCGGGTACAGAGGAGGTAACACAGTAAGTGCAGAAGATCACAGCCTCCTCCTGCTCCGGCTGAGTAGAAAGGAAACGCTCCGCTATGTTACACAGCTTCAGGTTCCTCTGCAGTGCAGGACGCTCCTGAAACTCTGCTCTGCATTCAGGACAGGTATAAAGTCCAGATCCCCCCTGGGAATCCCACACACTCCCAATACAGCCCTGGCAGAAGTTATGCCCATATCTCAGCATTACAGGCTGGGTATAAGTGCTCAGGCAGATGGGGCAGGTTAGCTCCTCTCTCAGACCAGCAGACGCCATGCTTGGAAGCAGCAACAGGAAACGAAACTTACATTCTCCTCTCTCTCATATAACCAGTGGGGCGTTCCCCTTCTCAGCACACAGGGGCGGGAGTTTGTTACTCAGACTATTAACCCTGTAAGTTCCTGGCTGCAGTATACACTATGAGGAATAAGAGTAGTTATAAGAATATGCAGCATGTTACCTATCTGTGCTCACATGAGGCGTTTGGTGACATGTGACAGGTGTTGCACTTCAGGGGTTAGGTAACCTTTTAAGTCAGCTGTGTGTTATACACCTCAGCATGTTCCTGCAGTACATGGGGACCCAGTGACACATAAGACGAGCATTGAGAGGAACGTACGTAATAAATTCTATACCAGACTATATACCCGTGAGCGTATAATACCCCCGTCTGTCTCTACGTGAGTCATCGGAGCAGAGAATTTAGGTATTGTTACTAAAGCAGGAACAGGACCTAAGAGCCCCTTACAGCGCCCCCTCCTGTGGTCAAAGTATGTGTCAGGTGTAACAGGACTGGTTCAGGGACAGAACCTATTGTAGACCAAACAAGTAAGCATACTGTATTAATGGCCCCTCATTTATTGACTAGGAATATTGGATTATTAAAACACTTTATTATAAGTAATAAGTAGAATAAGTGGGGCTGAATAGGCACACATATATATACAGTAACACACTAAGCACACTGCGGATACACAGCAGGGGGCTCTCAGATATGGCGCCCGGTATAACGTACTGAATCTCGGGGGTACAGGTCCCTGGGAATAGTATGAGCGGGCGATGTGCATATCACAGGGATTGGGGTATAGGGGGCATTGGCATTATATTCCCTTTGCCCCCACTGGGTAATACATCTGTACCCCCCTATATGCCACCTAAGCTGATGGCTGCTGGTGCCGCGCCCGCAGATAATGGCGCTAATTGTAAGTAATAAGTTGCTTACGTGACGTTACAATGAAGCTGCCCCCGTGTGTCTCACGCGGGGTTAATAAGTATTGATGCCTGTGGGTGTTTGGGCAAACCAGGACCGCCAACAGAAATTATGGGGCCCAGGACAAATGAAAGGAGCAGGACCCCCCCCCCGAACCCATAGCGCACCTACCGCGGAGAAATATATTTTAGCGCGAAACGTTTACTTATCTGTTTTTCTTATTCACACAATGGATGAATCAGACCGCGCTGCGCAGTGATTACGCGCTGTGTAAATTAGATGCGCAGGTGCAAAAGGGGTGAATATTATAGTACCCAGAACCCAAAGACGGGCCCACAGAACCCCACTGATCGCACGCATTGCTATATTCACAGAACTATTGCCTGATAAACACCGGCCAGGTTTGCACGCGTGTCTGTGTTAGGTATGTACAGATATCCTGTTACACGCATGTAACCACACCATGGTAACGTGAGGAACCGCTTGCTATACTGCGTTCCCACTGCAAACCCAGCTGCCCCACGGAGGGTAATTAGACTGTAGAGATTATGCAGTAACATTGTAGCAGTATATCTGTATATACCTAACACAGACAAGGTTGCAAACCTAGAAGGTGTTTTTGGACGCATGGTAACCTTATATTGTAGTGCAAAGGGTTAATAATTGCTACATAGGTTGCATTGTGGGTCCAGATATATGATATAGGTGTCACAGTGTCGCTGCTCTCTGTGGATCAGCAATAGGCGCACACAGCACGCTGCTCCTCGCTTTACCAATTTTGGCTACACTAGGATAACAATATATCTATATACTAGCTGATATACCCGGCGTTGCTCGGAGGCAGGGAGGGGACATGGGGCGTGAAAGGCAAAGGGGGGACGCATGAAAGGCAGGGGGGGGCGCGTGAAAGGCGGGGGGGCGTCAAAGGCAGGGGGGTGCGCGTCAAAGGCAGGGGGGGTGCGCGTCAAAGGCAGGGGTGGTGCGTGTCAAATTCAGGGGGGGTTCGCGTCAAAGGCAGGGGGGGTGCGCGTCAAAGGTGGGGGGGGCGTCAAAGGCAGGGGGGGCGTCAAAGGCAGGGGGGGCGTCAAAGGCAGGGGGGGGCATCAAAGGCAGGGGGGGCGTCAAAGGCAGGGGGTGGGCATCAAAGGCAGGGGGGTGTCAAAGGCGGTGGGGGGAGTCAATAGTACCTCACTATATCACTGGGGGCCACTATGTGACCTAAGGACCACAGGAGGAAGGGAGGATTTGGCCATCAGCTCTATTATAGGTACCCAGAGGCCACTTACCCCTTCCCTCCCTACCTCCTCCGTGGGGATCATGTTAATACTTTAACCTATTAGTCTGTGTATTTGATAAAATAAAACCTTTATGTTTTGGGTAAGTTTTAGACCCTAAATTGTTCTGGTGGTTGGACCATAGGAGGTTCTCAGACAATAGTTCTGTGATTATAGCAATGAGAGCGATCAGCGGGTTCTTTGGGCCCTTCTTTGGGTTCTGTCTGTGTACTGTTTTTCTTATTGTAATACGGGAAAAAACATTACAATGCAATCTGTTTATTTTTATATTTTCAACAAAAGACAGATGACTGCCTGGGTGGGTTGGTGACTGGGTGACTGGGTTGGTGACTGGGTGACTGGGTGGGTGACTGCCTGGGTGGGTGGGTGACTGCCTGGGTGGGTGGGTGACTGCCTGGGTGGGTGGGTGACTGCCTGGGTGGGTGGGTGACTGCCTGGGTGGCTGCCTGGGTTGGTGGGTGACTGCCTGGGTGGGTGGGTGACTGCCTGGGTGGGTGCCTGCCTGTGTGGGTGGGTGACTGCCTGGATGGGTGAGTGACTGCCTGGATGGGTGGGTGGGTGACTGCCTTGGTGGCTGGGTGACTAACTGCCTGGGTGGGTAGGTGACTGACTGCCTGGGTGGGTGGTTGAGTGACTGCCTGTCTGGGTGGGTGACTGAGATGGGGACTTTGTGACACTTGAGTGGGTGGGTGACTCAGTGACTGGGTGGGTGACTGACTGGGTGGGTGAGGGCCTGAGTGACACTTGACTGAGTGGGTGGGTGACTCAGTGACTAGATGGGTGACTCAGTGACTGGGTGGGTGAGAGGGTGACTCAGTGACTGGGTTGGTGACTCAGTGACTGGGTGGGTGAGTGGGTGACTCAGTGACTAGATGGGTGACTCAGTGACTGGGTGGGTGAGTGGGTGACTCAGTGACTGGGTGGGTGAGTGGGTGACTGAGCGGGAGTAAAATGGTGATGGGACAAGCCTGGGGAGATGAGATCATGATGATGGGGGGATGTGGGGGTATTTTTTATATGTATTCGGGGGGTGTGGGGGTATTTTTTAAATATTTATTCGGGGGGTGTGGGGGTATTTTTTAATATTCGGGGGGTGTGGGGGTATTGTCAGTCGTGCTGAACCTGCATGCGCTGTCATTATAAAGCCAGCACCCCCCCCCCGCTCACCTGCAGATCCATATCCTTATAATCTCACCCGATCTTCTTGTTTACTGATGCGTGTTACCGAAAAGCCTCACCGTAACGCACCCACAATCCCCCCTCCCCACACAAATCTGGTGAGCCCCCCGAATGGGGTCCATATAGCGAATTAGTGGCGGGCACTTCCGTGGCTCTTTCTCCATGATTATCGTGGCCAAAATGGCACACGCCTCTAGCCAATTCCAGAATGATTTGGGATAGTGTCCCTGTCCCCGTCCTTATCTTTGTCCTGTGACCTCTCCGACCTCCCCTCAGTGTCCTTATAATCTGGCAACAGCGAGAATATTTCTACGTAACTGTCACGGGAGACCGGGTTATTTACACCTTGTTACCGGGATCATTCATTGTGCAAAACACGGAAGAGAAATAAAGTGTCATTTATTCGGCATAAATTTGCTTACACACAATGATACACAAAATACAGACACAAAGACACACTTACTTTGGGGCTGGGGTAGAAAACTAGACTCTCCTAGGTGCAGGGATCTCTATGGGAGAGTTTTACCCTGACCGGGACTTAGCCCGGAATCTCCTGGAACCCAAATCGGCAGAAAGTCCCACACGCCCCCGCTACGTTCCCTCCTGAGAACTTGGTCCCTCCTGACCGCGAGTTACTCCCAATCTCCTGGAACTCAAATCGGCGCAAAATCCCAGCGCGGCCGCTGCGTGCGATTCTGGGAACTTGGGCGCAGAAGGCGGGACTTAGTCTCTGGCGGGCAGGATTTTCAGGCTGAAATAGAAGCCGGTTGCTTTGCTGTTACAAACAAAGCAACTTTGAAAAGCCGCCCGCGCTCTTTCAGCGCAGACTCAAGGGGAACACACAATCTGATTGGCTCGCGGCTTCTTATAGTATTCTCTGCTTCATTCATAAAATAGAAGCAGAGCAGACAGCCAATCAGCACGTGGGAACTTTCCCGAGCAGCCAATCGGAGCTGAGCCGGCTAGAAAAGCCAGGTCAGTGGGAAATGTGAAACAGCTAAGGGGCATACGCAAGCTGCCACATACCCCCCCAGCCATCCCAATGCCCCCCGCTGGGGCAGGCCCCACCAGGTCTGGCAGAACAAGTGGCATCCCGGGGGACGGCCTTTGATCTCCGGACCTGGTACTCCTCCTTTCCCCGCTGACCAAATGCTGTCCCCACCTCTGGGCTTCCTCTGGCTGCTCTGAACTCCGATGTCCAGCAGACATGCCGGCGCCTATGGGTTTGCCCGGGCTGCCTGTGTGGGCATCGGTTCCGAATGTTTAAACACATTAAAACTATATTTGAATACACACTGGGTCTCGGGGATCCCCGTCAGCGATGTGGGACTTTAGGTGAAGGACTTGGGGGTACAGGGAACAGAAAAGGAAAAATGTCTCTTTATTTCTGCTGCCTTATTCCCCCACACACTTTCCCTGTGACTCAGTTTGGACTCTCAGTCCCCCCCCCCCCCCAACCTTATATACGGCTGGGGCACCCACAAACCCTATACTGGTTGTGGGTCACCTTGGCACTAGCTGGTGTACCCCCCTTAACCTAGGGATACAGCTACAGGAATACATATGTCTCCCTGTGCCTCATTGTCTGTCTGTCTGTCTGTCTGTCTGTCTGTCTGTCTGCCGCGGGAGGCCAGGTCTCCTAACACATTTATATTTCAGGGATCAGTCACACGGCAAAACCAGGGAAAGGAAACAGACTGATCGGCGCCGCCCCACTGGTGAAATGTAACGCAACACCGCCACCCGGTGGTGGATAGGGTCAATAGCACCTGAGCAATAAACAGAAGTAAAATAATAAGAGTTATTAGCAACAGATAAAATAAATACAAATCTTTAACCACTTCTCACCCTCTGAGAAGAAGCAGCCGGTTCCTTCAGCAGATGTGTTAGGATCGGCCGTCGGTCTGTCGCAGCGCTATACATTACGTGTAGCCATGTGCTTTCAGGAATCTGCTTCTGGGTTTAACAAGCCGTGTATCTGACTTCACGCGTACTTAAGGTATTTTATAACATGCGGGGTAGCCTTCAATGTTTAAATAATAAAGCTGACCACTCATAGTTATTATTTAAACAACTCATATATTTATTTATTTCATGTCCGGACGTATTCAGGGACTGGTTTTGTTCTGTATAATTTTGCAGTTGGCGAATTTAGCGAATCTGCCAACTGCACTTTCAGCAGCAGCTCCCCTATCAACCAATAGGAAGGGGGCGCCTGATATATTAGTGCAGGTAGTCAGGATCAGAGCCACCCCCTGAGGAAGTTGGCCCCGAGCCAACGAAACGCGTCGAGTGTTACGTCGCGAGTGTCCAGTGTGCTAGAGGAGAAGAATAATCACTGCCGGACCTGGACAATCGTGACGTCAGGACCTTCGGGAGAAACGAGTGCCTTTTCCAGCGGCCGCTGTAGGAGAGGACACGAGGCGACCCGAGGAGGAGAGACGTCCGCCAGAGCCCGACGGTAAAGGAGGAGAGAAGACCAACCCGCATCACAAAGATACCTTTTCATGCCCTGATTGGCATTTACAGATGTGAGTGAACATCTATCTGGGACTGGTTTTATATGTGCTTATTGTATTAAAGTGTTTTACTTACTGCACTCAGTCCCTCTTTCTCCTGTCCCTGCTGAAGAGGCGAATATACCTGCACTTACCCACATACTCATCACCCCACCCACAACCCCCTAACTACGGATGGGCTGCTGTTTTTTCATTGAATAAGTCTGACACCCTCACATTGTGTTTACAGGGCAAAACAAGGCACTTAAATAAAATGAGGTTTATTTTGGATAAATCCTCGGCAACACACAAGAATACAAAAATATACACACTTACAGAGGTCTGGGGGATGAGATCTACCTTTCCTAGGTGCAGGGACCCACTTCTAATGGGTTTCCCCTGTCCGCTTCTCTGCTCCAGGATATCAGAGCGCTGAATACACAGCAGCCACTCTGATATGTATCTCCAGCTGGTCACAGTCCAACTCCACACTCCTTCCCAGAGATGGACCTCTGCAAACTCCACACTCCTTCCCAGTGTCTCTCAGATGGTCCTCTAAGAGAATCTCCACACTCCTTCTCAGAGATGTACTAGTGCCATCCCTTACATAGCACCCTTTATATAGCCCTCTGTGGCTATCCTTTATATGGGACAGGGACTGCTGACCAACCAGGCCACGGATTGAGTTTGTGTCACAAAAGCCAGAGGAGGGCGTGCTAAGGCAACCAAGACATCCCACTTGGTAGGAGCCTCAGCGCCTGGGCATTACAATGCTCTTACTCCCAGATCTGATCAGCAGCCTTTCACCTCTCCCCAGGAGTCCTGACACCGAGCTGTCCCAACCCCGGTTTTAATCCCATCATTTCTATGGAACAGTTCAGCTAAATGGGATTACAGAAACTCCCTCCATAGAAATGATAGGAACAGGCACATAACATCATGTACATTCGCAGGGCTGACATGTTAATTTCATCACCACACAATACCAGGTATCTAAGCTGGCGGGGGGAGGGGAATTGCTAACACAGAAATAAATACAGACATAAGGTATTTATGTAAAAGACAGGGCTTAGAATTACACACAGCCAGCCCACACTCCCTGTACTTTGTTATAGGGGTAACTAGCTGGAATTTCTCTTTAATGGGTCAGCCAGCTACCCCTACCATCACACTCACCCACCCCCTGCCGTATTAGGGACGCTCTCACCCACCCCCTGCAGTATTAGGGACACTCACCCATCCCCTGCAGTATTAGGGACGCTCTCACCCACCCCCTGCAGTATTAGGGACACTCACCCATCCCCTGCAGTATTAGGGACACTCACCCATCCCCTGCAGTATTAGGGACGGTCTCACCCACCCCATGCAGTATTAGGGACGCTCTCACCCATCCCCTGCAGTATTAGGGACACTCACCCATCCCCTGCAGTATTAGGGACGGTCTCACCCACCCCATGCAGTATTAGGGACGCTCTCACCCACCCCCTGCAGTATTAGGGACGCTCTCACCCACCCCCTGCAGTATTAGGGACGCTCTCACCCACCCCCTGCAGTATTAGGGACACTCTCACCCACCCCCTGCAGTATTAGGGACACTCGCCCATCCCCTGCAGTATTAGGGACGCTCTCACCCATCCCCTGCAGTATTAGGGACACTCACCCATCCCCTGCAGTATTAGGGACGGTCTCACCCACCCCATGCAGTATTAGGGACGCTCTCACCCACCCCATGCAGTATTAGGGACGCTCTCACCCATCCCCCGCAGTATTAGGGACACTCACCCATCCCCTGCAGTATTAGGGACGGTCTCACCCACCCCCTGCAGTATTAGGGACGCTCTCACCCACCCCCTGCAGTATTAGGGACACTCACCCACCCCCTGCAGTATTAGGGACACTCACCCACCCCCTGCAGTATTAGGGACGGTCTCACCCACCCCCTGCAGTATTAGGGACACTCGCCCATCCCCTGCAGTATTAGGGACGCTCTCACCCATCCCCTGCAGTATTAGGGACACTCTCACCCACCCCCTGCAGTATTAGGGACTCTCACCCATCCCCTGCAGTATTAGGGACACTCACCCACCCCCTGCAGTATTAGGGACGCTCTCACCCACCCCCTGCAGTATTAGGGACACTCTCACCCACCCCCTGCAGTATTAGGGACGCTCTCACCCATCCCCTGCAGTATTAGGGACGCTCTCACCCACCCCCTGCAGTATTAGGGACGCTCTCACCCATCCCCTGCAGTATTAGGGACACTCTCACCCACCCCCTGCAGTATTAGGGACACTCACCCATCCCCTGCAGTATTAGGGACGCTCTCACCCACCCCCTGCAGTATTAGGGACACTCTCACCCACCCCCTGCAGTATTAGGGACACTCACCCACCCCCTGCAGTATTAGGGACACTCATCTATCCCCTGCAGTATTAGGGACTCTCACCCATCCCCTGCAGTATTAGGGACGATCTCACCCACCCCCTGCAGTATTAGGGACGCTCTCACCCTCCCCTGCAGTATTAGGGACGCTCTCACCCACCCCCTGCAGTATTAGGGACACTCTCACCCACACCCTGCAGTATTAGGGACGCTCTCACCCACCCCCTGCAGTATTAGGGACGCTCTCACCCATCCCCTGCAGTATTAGGGACGCTCTCACCCACCCCCTGCAGTATTAGGGACGCTCTCACCCATCCCCTGCAGTATTAGGGACACTCTCACCCACCCCCTGCAGTATTAGGGACACTCACCCATCCCCTGCAGTATTAGGGACGCTCTCACCCACCCCCTGCAGTATTAGGGACGCTCTCACCCACCCCCTGCAGTATTAGGGACACTCACCCACCCCCTGCAGTATTAGGGACACTCATCTATCCCCTGCAGTATTAGGGACTCTCACCCATCCCCTGCAGTATTAGGGACGATCTCACCCATCCCCTGCAGTATTAGGGACACTCTCACCCATCCCCTGCAGTATTAGGGACGCTCTCACCCATCCCCTGCAGTATTAGGGACACTCTCACCCATCCCCTGCAGTATTAGGGACACTCTCACCCATCCCCTGCAGTATTAGGGACACTCTCACCCACCCCCTGCAGTATTAGGGACGCTCACCCATCCCCTGCAGTATTAGGGACACTCACCCACCCCCTGCAGTATTAGGGACGCTCACCCATCCCCTGCAGTATTAGGGACACTCACCCATCCCCTGCAGTATTAGGGACACTCACCCACCCCCTGCAGTATTAGGGACACTCACCCATCCCCTGCAGTATTAGGGACACTCACCCACCCCCTGCAGTATTAGGGACGGTCTCACCCATCCCCTGCAGTATTAGGGACTCTCACCCACCCCCTGCAGTATTAGGGACACTCACCCATCCCCTGCAGTATTAGGGACACTCTCACCCATCCCCTGCAGTATTAGGGACACTCTCACCCACCCCCTGCAGTATTAGGGACGCTCACCCATCCCCTGCAGTATTAGGGACACTCACCCACCCCCTGCAGTATTAGGGACGCTCACCCATCCCCTGCAGTATTAGGGACACTCACCCATCCCCTGCAGTATTAGGGACACTCACCCACCCCCTGCAGTATTAGGGACACTCACCCACCCCCTGCAGTATTAGGGACGGTCTCACCCATCCCCTGCAGTATTAGGGACTCTCACCCACCCCCTGCAGTATTAGGGACACTCACCCACCCCCTGCAGTATTAGGGACGGTCTCACCCATCCCCTGCAGTATTAAGGACACTCACCCACCCCCTGCAGTATTAGGGACACTCACCCACCCCCTGCAGTATTAGGGACACTCACCCACCCCCTGCAGTATTAGGGACACTCACCCATCCCCTGCAGTATTAGGGACACTCACCCGCCCCCTGCAGTATTAGGGACGCTCTCACCCATCCCCTGCAGTATTAAGGACGATCTCACCCATCCCCTGCAGTATTAGGGACGCTCTCACACATCCCCTGCAGTATTAGGGACACTCACCCACCCCCTGCAGTATTAGGGATGGTCTCACCCACCCCCTGCAGTATTAGGGACGGTCTCACCCACCCCCTGCAGTATTAGGGAGGCTCTCACCCATCCCCTGCAGTATTAGGGACGGTCTCACCCATCCCCTGCAGTATTAGGGACACTCACCCATCCCCTTCAGTATTAGGGACACTCACACCCATCCCCTGCAGTATTAGGGACGGTCTCACCCATCCCCTGCAGTATTAGGGACACTCACCCATCCCCTGCAGTATTAGGGACGCTCTCACCCATCCCCTGCAGTATTAGGGACACTCACCCATCCCCTGCATTATTAGGGACGGTCTCACCCACCCCCTGCAGTATTAGGGACGCTCTCACCCACCCCCTGCAGTATTAGGGACACTCACCCACCCCCTGCAGTATTAGGGACGCTCTCACCCAGCCCCTGCAGTATTAGGGACACTCACCCACCCCCTGCAGTATTAGGGACACTCACCCATCCCCTGCAGTATTAGGGACACTCACCCACCCCCTGCAGTATTAGGGACACTCACCCATCCCCTGCAGTATTAAGGACGCTCTCACCCATCCCCTGCAGTATTAAGGACGATCTCACCCACCCCCTGCAGTATTAGGGACGCTCTCACCCTCCCCTGCAGTATTAGGGACGCTCTCACCCACCCCCTGCAGTATTAGGGACGCTCTCACCCATCCCCTGCAGTATTAGGGACACTCACCCACCCCCTGCAGTATTAGGGACGATCTCACCCACCCCCTGCAGTATTAGGGACACTCACCCACCCCCTGCAGTATTAGGGACGCTCTCACCCACCCCCTGCAGTATTAGGGACACTCACCCCTCCCCTGCAGTATTAGGGACACTCACCCATCCCCTGCAGTATTAGGGACACTCACCCGCCCCCTGCAGTATTAGGGACACTCACCCATCCCCTGCAGTATTAGGGACGGTCTCACCCATCCCCTGCAGTATTAGGGACACTCACCCATCCCCTGCAGTATTAGGGACACTCTCACCCATCCCCTGCAGTATTTGGGACACTCACCCACCCCCTGCAGTATTAAGGTCACTCTCACCCATCCCCTGCAGTATTAGGGACACTCACCCATCCCCTGCAGTATTAGGGACACTCTCACCCATCCCCTGCAGTATTAGGGACACTCACCCATCCCCTGCAGTATTAGGGACACTCTTACCCATCCCCTGCAGTATTAGGGACACTCACCCATCCCCTGCAGTATTAGGGACACTCACCCGCCCCCTGCAGTATTAGGGACACTCACCCATCCCCTGCAGTATTAGGGACGGTCTCACCCACCCCCTGCAGTATTAGGGACGCTCTCACCCTCCCCCTGCAGTATTAGGGACACTCACCCATCCCCTGCAGTATTAGGGACGCTCACCCACCCCCTGCAGTATTAGGGACGCTCTCACCCATCCCCTGCAGTATTAGGGACGCTCTCACCCACCCCCTGCAGTATTAGGGACGCTCTCACCCATCCCCTGCAGTATTAGGGACACTCACCCATCTCCTGCAGTATTAGGGACACTCACCCACCCCCTGCAGTATTAGGGACGATCTCACCCACCCCCTGCAGTATTAGGGACGCTCTCACCCACCCCCTGCAGTATTAGGGACGCTCTCACCCATCCCCTGCAGTATTAGGGACGCTCTCACCCACCCCCTGCAGTATTAGGGACGATCTCACCCACCCCCTGCAGTATTAGGGACGCTCTCACCCACCCCCTGCAGTATTAGGGACGCTCTCACCCATCCCCTGCAGTATTAGGGACACTCACCCATCCCCTGCAGTATTAGGGACACTCACCCACCCCCTGCAGTATTAGGGACGATCTCACCCACCCCCTGCAGTATTAGGGACGCTCTCACCCACCCCCTGCAGTATTAGGGACGCTCTCACCCATCCCCTGCAGTATTAGGGACCCTCACCCATCCCCTGCAGTATTAGGGACACTCACCCATCCCCTGCAGTATTAGGGACGGTCTCACCCATCCCCTGCAGTATTAGGGACGATCTCACCCATCCCCTGCAGTATTAGGGACGCTCTCACCCACCCCCTGCAGTATTAGGGACACTCACCCACCCCCTGCAGTATTAGGGACGCTCTCACCCACCCCCTGCAGTATTAGGGACGCTCTCACCCATCCCCTGCAGTATTAGGGACACTCACCCATCCCCTGCAGTATTAGGGACACTTACCCGCCCCCTGCAGTATTAGGGACACTCACCCATCCCCTGCAGTATTAGGGACGGTCTCACCCATCCCCTGCAGTATTAGGGACGATCTCACCCACCCCCTGCAGTATTAGGGACGCTCTCACCCACCCCCTGCAGTATTAGGGACGCTCTCACCCACCCCCTGCAGTATTAGGGACGCTCTCACCCTCCCCCTGCAGTATTAGGGACGCTCTCACCCACCCCCTGCAGTATTAGGGACGATCTCACCCACCCCCTGCAGTATTAGGGACGCTCTCACCCACCCCCTGCAGTATTAGGGACGCTCTCACCCACCCCTGCAGTATTAAGGACACTCACCCATCCCCTGCAGTATTAGGGACACTCACCCACCCCCTGCAGTATTAGGGACGCTCTCACCCACCCCCTGCAGTATTAGGGACACTCTCACCCACCCCCTGCAGTATTAGGGACACTCACCCACCCCCTGCAGTATTAGGGACGCTCTCACCCACCCCCTGCAGTATTAGGGACGCTCTCACCCATCCCCTGCAGTATTAGGGACGCTCTCACCCATCCCCTGCAGTATTAGGGACACTCACCCATCCCCTGCAGTATTAGGGATGGTCTCACCCACCCCATGCAGTATTAGGGACGGTCTCACCCACCCCCTGCAGTATTAGGGACGGTCTCACCCATCCCCTGCAGTATTAAGGACACTCTCACCCATCCCCTGCAGTATTAGGGACTCTCACCCATCCCGTGCAGTATTAGGGACGCTCTCACCCATCCCCTGCAGTATTAGGGACGGTCTCACCCACCCCCTGCAGTATTAGGGACAGTCTCACCCATCTCCTGCAGTATTAGGGACGGTCTCACCCACCCCCTGCAGTATTAGGGACGCTCTCACCCACCCCCTGCAGTATTAGGGACGGTCTCACCCACCCCCTGCAGTATTAGGGACACTCACCCATCCCCTGCAGTATTAGGGACGGTCTCACCCATCCCCTGCAGTATTAGGGACGATCTCACCCATCCCCTGCAGTATTAGGGACGCTCTCACCCACCCCCTGCAGTATTAGGGACACTCACCCACCC
Source organism: Ascaphus truei (assembly GCF_040206685.1). Lineage (NCBI taxonomy): Eukaryota > Metazoa > Chordata > Amphibia > Anura > Ascaphidae > Ascaphus > Ascaphus truei. Next base: position 197,383 of record NW_027456722.1, on the reverse strand, counting down.
CCTGCAGTATTAGGGACGCTCTCACCCACCCCCTGCAGTATTAGGGACGCTCTCACCCATCCCCTGCAGTATTAGGGACACTCACCCATCCCCTGCAGTATTAGGGACACTCACCCGCCCCCTGCAGTATTAGGGACACTCACCCATCCCCTGCAGTATTAGGGACGGTCTCACCCATCCCCTGCAGTATTAGGGACGATCTCACCCACCCCCTGCAGTATTAGGGACGCTCTCACCCACCCCCTGCAGTATTAGGGACGCTCTCACCCTCCCCCTGCAGTATTAGGGACGCTCTCACCCACCCCCTGCAGTATTAGGGACGATCTCACCCACCCCCTGCAGTACTAGGGACGCTCTCACCCACCCCCTGCAGTATTAGGGACGCTCTCACCCACCCCTGCAGTATTAAGGACACTCACCCATCCCCTGCAGTATTAGGGACACTCACCCACCCCCTGCAGTATTAGGGACGCTCTCACCCACCCCCTGCAGTATTAGGGACACTCTCACCCACCCCCTGCAGTATTAGGGACACTCACCCACCCCCTGCAGTATTAGGGACGCTCTCACCCACCCCCTGCAGTATTAGGGACGCTCTCACCCATCCCCTGCAGTATTAGGGACGCTCTCACCCATCCCCTGCAGTATTAGGGACACTCACCCATCCCCTGCAGTATTAGGGACGGTCTCACCCACCCCATGCAGTATTAGGGACGGTCTCACCCACCCCCTGCAGTATTAGGGACGGTCTCACCCATCCCCTGCAGTATTAAGGACACTCTCACCCATCCCCTGCAGTATTAGGGACTCTCACCCATCCCCTGCAGTATTAGGGACGCTCTCACCCATCCCCTGCAGTATTAGGGACGGTCTCACCCACCCCCTGCAGTATTAGGGACAGTTTCACCCATCTCCTGCAGTATTAGGGACAGTCTCACCCAACCCCTGCAGTATTAGGGACACTCTCACCCACCCCCTGCAGTATTAGGGACGTTCTCACCCACCCCCTGCAGTATTAGGGACGGTCTCACCCACCCCCTGCAGTATTAGGGACGGTCTCACCCACCCCCTGCAGTATTAGGGACGCTCTCACCCACCCCCTGCAGTATTAGGGACACTCACCCATCCCCTGCAGTATTAGGGACGGTCTCACCCACCCCCTGCAGTATTAGGGACGGTCTCACCCATCCCCTGCAGTATTAGGGACGCTCTCACCCACCCCCTGCAGTATTAGGGACGCTCTCACCCACCCCCTGCAGTATTAAGGACACTCTCACCCACCCCCTGCAGTATTAGGGACGGTCTCACCCACCCCCTGCAGTATTAGGGACGGTCTCACCCATCCCCTGCAGTATTAGGGACGCTCTCACCCATCCCCTGCAGTATTAGGGACGCTCTCACCCATCCCCTGCAGTATTAGGGACGCTCTCACCCACCCCCTGCAGTATTAGGGACGCTCTCACCCACCCCATGCAGTATTAGGGACGGTCTCACCCACCCCCTGCAGTATTAGGGACGGTCTCACCCATCCCCTGCAGTATTAGGAACACTCACCCACCCCCTGCAGTATTAGGGACGCTCTCACCCATCCCCTGCAGTATTAGGGACGGTCTCACCCATCCCCTGCAGTATTAGGGACGCTCTCACCCATCCCCTGCAGTATTAGGGACGCTCTCACCCATCCCCTGCAGTATTAGGGACGCTCTCACCCACCCCCTGCAGTATTAGGGACGGTCTCACCCACCCCCTGCAGTATTAGGGACGGTCTCAACCATCCCCTGCAGTATTAGGGACACTCACCCACCCCCTGCAGTATTAGGGATGCTCTCACTCATCCCCTGCAGTATTAGGGACACTCACCCACCCCCTGCAGTATTAGGGACGGTCTCACCCACCCCCTGCAGTATTAGGGACACTCACCCATCCCCTGCAGTATTAGGGACACTCACCCATGCCCTGCAGTATTAGGGACACTCACCCATCCCCTGCAGTATTAGGGACACTCACCCATCCCCTGCAGTATTAAGGACACTCACCCATCCCCTGAAGTATTAGGGACACTCACCCATGCCCTGCAGTATTAGGGACACTCACCCACCCCCTGCAGTATTAAGGACACTCGCCCACCCCCTGCAGTATTAGGGACGGTCTCACCCATCCCCTGCAGTATTAGGGACGCTCTCACCCATCCCCTGCAGTATTAGGGACGCTCTCACCCATCCCCTGCAGTATTAAGGACACTCTCACCCACCCCCTGCAGTATTAGGGACACTCTCACCCACCCCCTGCAGTATTAGGGACGCTCTCACCCACCCCCTGCAGTATTAGGGACGCTCTCACCCATCCCCTGCGGATTAGGGACACTCACCCATCCCCTGCAGTATGAGGGACACTCACCCACCCCCTGCAGTATGAGGGACTCACCCACCCCCTGCAGTATTAGGGACGCTCTCACCCACCCCCTGCAGTATGAGGGACACTCACCCACCCCCTGCAGTATTAGGGACGGTCTCACCCACCCCCTGCAGTATTAGGGACGGTCTCACCCACCCCCTGCAGTATTAGGGACATTCTCACCCACCCCCTGCAGTATTAGGTACGGTCTCACCCACCCCCTGCAGTATTAAGGACGCTCTCACCCACCCCCTGCAGTATTAGGGATGCTCTCACCCACCCCCTGCAGTATTAGGAACGGTCTCACCCACCCCCTGCAGTATTAGGGACGCTCTCACCCACCCCCTGCAGTATTAGGGACGGTCTCACCCACCCCCTGCTTTATTGGAGAAGCTGTATGAAACACTGGAGGGCGCTCACACACTTCCTACGCCAATATGAATAGTGAAGGTGAATAAAATAAACAGCAAAATGATTCCTGAGGAAGCTGTTCAGTCTGCACAGCGAAACGCGTTGGGTGAGACGCATCGTGGGTTCCAGAGAAGAGCAGAGAGAACTCACAGCCGGCGGAGAATACAGAGGGAAGGAGCGCGAGTTCGCACCAATCGGAAGTGACGCCGGATGCGGAGAACGGGGGAGCTCGGCGAGGGCGCGACTTACTGCGCACAATACGAACCCAATATACCTCCATATCCCTGATACATTGTTCCAGACTATGCGCGTCTCTCCCTCCCATTACCATGGCGACGCTGGCGGGGTTACTGCTTATTTCCTGTCCCATTGGGAGGGGGACATGTACAGCCCTTACCCCACTTTGTATGTATGTGTTAGCCATATTGCACCATGTTATTGTCTGTATTTCATGGCACCTTCTCATCGCTCCCGATGTTTAGAGGTTATTGCCCCCACAGCTGTGGTTAGAGAGAAGAGAGCCTGAAGCCCTTGCTAGTTGCCTGTGAACATGAAGAGGCAGAGGCCCCAGCATGGGGTCGTAGGCTCCTTAAGGCTGCGACGTCCTGATTGGCGTGAGCTGGGGGGGGGGGGGGGTCGGCTAACCCCCCTCCCACTTCCCCCACGGAGTGGGAAGGCTGCTTGTCCCCTCCCATGCAGGGGGAGGGGGGAGAGAGGGTATAAAGAGCGGGGCCCCAGGGGAGAGAGTCAGAGCTAACGGAATTTTCCCCTTACAGAAACGCTTGTGGCCGCAACGACTACAGGAGCCCCCCGCTGTATGAAGACCCCCGAGTCCTGCCAGCCTCACCCATGAGCCTGAGGAGCCTGCTGATGCCCCGCTGAGGTGCAGGTAGGAATCCACATCCCACAGCCCTCCCAGCTCCCCCGCCACGCGCAGGCGCCTGCTGGCAGCCCACTGCAATCTCCCTGCGCCCCCCTCACGTCCCCACACCCGACCCCCCGCCCGACCTGTGCCCCCTCCCAGCCTGTGGCCCCACCGCCTCCCGGAATGTGCCCCTGCGAGGTTCCGCCGCCCCCCGGCATGTGCCCCTGCGAGGTTCCGCCGCCCCCCGGCATGTGCCCCTGCGAGGTTCCGCCGCCCCCCGGCATGTGCCCCTGCGAGGTTCCGCCGCCCCCCGCATGTGCCCCTGCGAGGTTCCGCCGCCCCCCCCCCCGGCATGTGCCCCTGCGAGGTTCAGCCCCCCCCCCGGCATGTGCCCCTGCGAGGTTCCGCCGCCTCCCGCATGTGCCCCTGCGAGGTTCCGCCGCCCCCCCCGGCATGTGCCCCTGCGAGGTTCCGCCGCCCCCCGGCATGTGCCCCTGCGAGGATCCGCCGCCCCCCGGCATGTGCCCCTGCGAGGATCCGCCGCCCCCCGGCATGTGCCCCTGCGAGGTTCCGCCACCCCCGGCATGTGCCCCTGCGAGGTTCCACCGCCCCCCGGCATGTGCCCCTGCGAGGCTCCGCCGCCCCCCGGCATGTGCCCCTGCGAGGTTCCGCCGCCCCCCGGCATGTGCCCCTGCGAGGTTCCGCCGCCCCCCGGCATGTGCCCCTGCGAGGTTCCGCCGCCCCCCGGCATGTGTCCCTGCGAGGTTCCGCCGCCCCCCGGCATATGCCCCTGCGATGTTCCGCGCCCCCCCCCCCGGCATGTGCCCATGTGAGGTTCCCCCCCCCCCCCCCCCCGGCATGTGCCCCTGCGAGGTTCCGCCGCCCCCCGGCATGTGCCCCTGCGAGGTTCCGCCACCCCCCCGGCATGTGCCCCTGCGAGGCTCCGCCGCTCCCGGCATGTGCCCCTGCGAGGCTCCGCCGCCCCCGGCATGTGCCCCTGCGAGGTTCCGCCGCCCACCGGCATGTGCCCCTGTGAGGTTCCCCCCCCCCCCCGGCATGTGCCCCTGCGAGGTTCCGCCCCCCCCTCGGCATGTGCCCCTGCGAGGCTCCGCCCCCCCCCCGGCATGTGCCCCTGCGAGGTTCCGCCCCCCCCCCGGCATGTGCCCCTGCGAGGCTCCGCCGCCCCCCGGCATGTGCCCCTGCGAGGTTCCGCCGCCCCCCGGCATGTGCTCCTGCGAGGTTCCGCCGCCCCCCGGCATGTGCCCCTGCGAGGTTCCGCCGCCCCCCGGCATGTGCCCCTGCGAGGTTCCGCCCCCCCCCCCGGCATGTGCCTCTGCGAGGTTCCGCCGCCCCCCGGCATGTGCCCCTGCAACGATCCGCCGCCCCCCGGCATGTGCCCCTGCGAGGTTCCGCCGCCGCCCCCCGGCATGTGCCCCTGCGAGGTTCCGTCGCCGCCCCCCGGCATGTGCCCCTGCGAGGTTCCGCCGCCCCCCGGCATGTGCCCCTGCGAGGTTCCGCCGCCCCCCGGCATGTGCCCCTGCGAGGTTCCGCCGCCCCCCGGCATGTGCCCCTGCGAGGTTCCGTCGCCCCCCGGCATGTGCCCCTGCGAGGTTCCGCCGACCCCGGCATGTGCCCCTGCGAGGATCCGCCGCCCCCTGGCATGTGCCCCTGCGGGGTCCCTCCACCTCACAGCCGGTACCCGTGCCGGGCCACGGCACCTCCTGGTCTGTGTACCCGCCGTCCGCGTCCTCCCTGCCTCCCTCAGCCAGGCCCTGCGTGCCTGTCCCCCGCTTCCAGCCCGCTCCCTCTCCGGGGTACCTAAACCTCGGGGAGGGCCGCTCCAGCTACCGCGCCGACAGCACGTTCCCCCCTCCCCCGGTGAAGGACGCTCCTCCCTTACACAGGCGCGGCCCCAGCCCCCGAGCGGGCCATTCTGGGGACAGCCGCGCGCAGGCCACGTGCACCCGCCATCACTCACCTCCCTCCATCCCCGCGCGGGCTGCTGCTGCTGCTGTTCTTTTCCCCCGGCTCCCCCCCCTCTCGGGCTGTTCCCCCGGCTCCCCCCCCTCTCGGGCTGTTCCCCCGGCTCCCCCCCCTCTCGGGCTGTTCCCCCGGCTCCCCCCCCCTCTCGGGCTGTTCCCCCGGCCCCCCCCCCCTCTCGGGCTGTTCCCCCGGCTCCCCCCCTCTCGGGCTGTTCCCCCGGCTCCCCCCCCCTCTCGGGCTGTTCCCCCGGCCCCCCCCCCTCTCGGGCTGTTCCCCCGGCTCCCCCCCCTCTCGGGCTTTTCCCCCAGCTCCCCCCCCTCTCGGGCTGTTCCCCCAGCTCCCCCCCCTCTCGGGCTGTCCCCCGGCTCCCCCCCCTCTCGGGCTGTTCCCCCGGCTCCCCCCCCTCTCGTGCTGTTCCCCCGGCTCCCCCCCCTCTCGGGCTGTTCCCCCGCCCCCCTCCCCTCTCGGGCTGTTCCCCCGCCCCCCCCCCCCTCTCGGGCTGTTCCCCCGCCCCCCCCCCTCTCGGGCTGTTCCCCCGGCTCCTCCCTCTCGTGCTGTTCCCCCGGCTCCCCCCCCTCTCGGGCCGTTCCCCCGGCTCCCCCCCCTCTCGGGCTGTTCCCCCGGCTCCCCCCCCTCTCGGGCTGTTCCCCCGGCTCCCACCCCTCTCGGGCTGTTCCCCCGGCTCCCCCCCTCTCGGGCTGTTCCCCCGGCTCCCCCCCTCTCGGGCCGTTCCCCCGGCTCCCCCCCCTCTCAGGCCGTTCCCCCGGCTCTCCCCCCTCTCGGGCTGTTCCCCCGGCTCCCCCCCCTCTCGGGCTGTTCCCCCGGCCCCCCCCCTCTCGGGCTGTTCCCCCGGCACCCCCCCTCTCGGGCTGTTCCCCCGGCACCCCCCCTCTCGGGCTGTTCCCCCGGCTCCCCCCCCTTTCGGGCTGTTCCCCCGGCACCCCCCCTCTCGGGCTGTTCCCCCGGCAGCCCTCCCCTGCAACAGCGCCACCAGGAGGCCCCTTGTAGTACTGCAGTGCGACCTCAATCTCACCCCTCACACTGCAGGGGGGTCTGTGAGTAGGATTAAAGTCGTGAAGCACCAATGTTACATATACCACCATACATCACACCCAACCACCCCACCTACCTACCTCCAGCTGGCTGGGGCGCGGGCGGTTCGGTGTATAACCGCCCCAGCCGCTGTGGGGCCCCTGCCCCTCCCACCCATGGGTCACGCTTTGTCGGGGCAGATTAACTGCCGCAGAGGGACGAGCGTCCTGCTATGTCACGGGGGGGGGGAGGATTTAAGGCGACCCAGCCCCTGGATCCCGCAGGGGGCCGCAGGCCGGGTCCTCTCAGGTTTCGCAGGAAGCGGCGGCCAATGAGTGGTCATCGCACGCCTGGGATGTGGACCTGGACCCCTACCCACCTTCACCGACGCATGGCGAGGAGGGGGACAGACGCCGAGTCCAGTCGGCGTGCTTCAGGTCCAGGTCAGCGCAAGGTGCTGACCCGAGCGACGAGATTCTGGGTAAGGAAATAAATCCTCGTCAATTACGGATAATAGCGATTCAGTGTCAGCGACATCAGAGTCTGAGAGCGCAGCGCAGCGGCACGAAACCCCCATGTATAAATTCCTAAAGAGACAGCTAGCGGCGATTAACCGGTCACTTCAGGCTACGCCAAGCGGGGAACGCAGGAGGCAGCGGGGAGAGCAAGGCCCCAAAAATAAGGACAACAGCGTCGGCGAGGAAAGGGAAGGACAGGTACGCCTGCGCTATGACCCCTCTCTCCAGTCGGGTTACACCCAAAGTGAGATAATAAAAGTGAGGTTCACGGGCGTGTACGACCTCGCTACTGAGGGGTAACAGGCCAAGCAATAAGCAAAGGCTGCAGGCGAGGAGAGCGCTAATAAGCATAGAACCAGTGACACCTGGCTGAGAGGTTACCTGGTGTTAGCCAGCTGCCTGCTGGAGAAGCACCCAGAGGAGGGCCTGAATATCCTTACATACATAGACCTTATATACGGCACATATACACATATGGGGACGCAGCATGGTACGAATATGTTTAGGCACAAGATACATGGGAACCCCGTTCGAATTTTGGTACTAAGGGCCCTGACTTATGGGTTCGCCGGGTAACACCGGAGAAATGTGCTCCCTTTGCCAGGGGGTCGGGGGGCGGCCATCTAGTCATCCACTGGGGGGGGGGGGGGAGCCCAGGAAATCAGGATTCTGGGACTTTAATAAAAACTCTGGCACGAGGGGGGGGGGGGGGTAAGTCCCGACACGTACGCTCACTCTGCAGCGGGGGACACTCAGCGCCAAAAATGCTATAAACAAAAAAAAGCCAGAACCACCGGCAAGCCGGCCGATAGTGGCCCCGGCATGGGCGGAAATGCCACCTAAATTAGCATTTCTGCTGCCATGGCTTCAGGCCTAAACCTGCCAGGCGACAGCGGATTTTCTCACAAGGTTTTAAGGGAGGGTTTTGTCTCCCAGGTGGGTCCAATCCGGTAACAACACGTGCAAATCGCAATCTTAAACCCGCCTCTATATACCCGCACGCTGTGCGTGAGATAAGTAACACGGGGGTAAGCCTGGGACGCACGGCCGGGCCACTCACTCACTTCCTAGCAGGCGTGCCATGTCCAGTACCAGTCATTAGATAGGGCCATCAACATAGTCGGGTCTTATGGGACGGGGGCCCGTATGGCCAAGCGGGACATAGTCAGCATTTCGGCTGTTACCTTTATACCCAGATATTTTCAGGCTCATGGGTTGCAAGTTCGAGGGGGCTTACTACGTGGACATGTGCCTCCCCCATGGGCTGCGCCATTTCCTGCGCCTTTTTTGAGGCATTATAGCAAGTTTGGACACTGGTGCATAATGGAGAGTACGGGGTGTGACACTATAGCTTGGATGATTTCCTCCTTGTGGGGCCCCCTGAGTCCACACTTGGCAAGAGGCTCTTAGAACTCAGTCACACTAAGGAAAACATGGGGTTACCTATAGCTGAGGATAAAACAGGGGGCCCGGTCAGCACCTTGTCATTCCTAGGGATTGAGATCGATTCAGTGGCCGGTGAATCTAGGCTGCCCAGGGATAAAGTCGTCACACTGAGGGGCCTTACTCAGGAATGCAAGGGGGCGAGGAAGGTTACACCAAGGCAGATGCAGGCACTGCTCGGGCGCCTAAATTTCACATGTAGGTGTTAGGATGTGCTCACCACAAACGAGACGGGACCACGGTGCTGAGGTGGGAAGGTAGGAACACCACCCACAGCCACGAGGACACGTCTTGAAAGTAGATTGGTCAGGGATTCCGGATCGGGCAGGAGAGGTACGGTTGGTAGAGAGGGCCGTTTGCCAAATCCAGGGTTAGAGAGAGGGACGTTGTCGTTTACCGTAAGCCAGGGTCGGGATGCCAGAGATGCGGAGAGTCGAATTGCCGTGTGCCGAGTTCGGGATGCCAGAGGTACAGGAAGACGTAGCGGAAGCCGGTTTGATACACGAGGAGATCTGTAAAAATAGAACTAGGGAGGCAGAGAATGGTAAGGACAACTGGTACTATGCTCAACCAAAGAACCAGTGATTTTGGCAGGTATATAAAGGAGTGAGGGTCCAATAGGATTGCAGCCATAAAGGGGTGTGTAGAAGGAGCCAGCTGTAGCAGGGATAGGTCCCTTATGAGTCCCAGGAGATGAGGCATAAAGGGCAGCAACCTGGCTGCATTCAATAGCAGCAACAGTCTTGGAACCTGTACCTTTAAGAGGCGGTTGCGCCTCCGTGTGGCCGCGCCTCTGTGTAGCAGCGCCTGCGGCTGCGTGCGCACCCCCACGCCCTGATCCGAGGGCAGAAGAGAGAGAAGAACGTGTGCGCGCGCGCACAGTGCAGGGACTCGCGCGCCTCTCTCCGGCGTCCCTGCGAGTCAAGATGATGTCAGGCGAGGCAGCAGGTAAGTGGGAGGCACGCCGTGAACGGCGTGTCTCCATAATCCTTACAGTACCCCCCCCCCTTCAGGGGCGACCTCCGGGCGACCATGATGAGGCTTGGAAGGGTTTCTTCGATGAAAAGCCCGTAGAAGTTGAGGTGCGTGAAGATCCCGGTAAGGAATCCAAGAACGTTCCTCTGGACCGAACCCCCTCCAGTGAACCAGGTATTGTACTCCTCCTCTGGAATTTCTTGAATCCAGGATAAACTGGACCTCGTACTCCTGTTGACCCGAAATCATAATCGGAGGTGGAGAAGAAGTTTTCTTGGAAAAGCGAGGGCTGCGAAACACTGGTTTGAGTAAAGATACATGAAACACTGGTGAAATCTTCATAGAAGGTGGAAGGCGTAGTTCGTAAGCCACAGGGTTAATCCTCCTAACCACGGGAAAGGGACCGAGGAACTTGGGAGCAAGCTTCATGGTAGGAACCTTCAACCGGATATTCCTAGATGAGAGCCACACCGTGTCCCCTGGAACGAACTCCGGCACTTGTCGTCGAAGGCGATCTGCTTGGAGTTTCTGTCTCCCTGTAGCTACCCTCAAGTTCTCCTGTATCTTAGACCACAAAACCTTTAGGTGAGAGACGTGTTTGTCCACTGCTGGCACCCCAGATGGTAGAGAAGAGAAGGGTAACCGGGAAGGATGGAATCCATAATTTATAAAGAACGGAGATTCTTGGGTAGAGTCATTGCGGAGAGAGTTCAAGACAAACTCGGCCCAAGGAAGTAGATCCACCCAGTCCTCCTGAGTATCCGTGATGAAGCATCGGAGATATTGTTCTAAGCTTTGATTGACTCTCTCCGTTTGCCCATTGGTCTGTGGATGGTATCCTGAGGAGAAGTGAAGAGCGATTCCCAACCTTTTGGAAAAGGCACGCCAAAATTTTGACACGAATTGCGAGCCCCGGTCAGAGACAATGGTAGAAGGAACTCCGTGAAGGCGAAAAATCTCCTGAATAAACACATCTGCCAGCCTGGGGGAATTTGGAAGACCCCTCAAAGGAACAAGGTGCGTCTGCTTGGAAAATCGATCGATGACCACTAAAATAGTATTCTTCCCTTTGGATTCTGGAAGTTCCACAATGAAATCCATAGAGATATGACTCCAGGGGCGATCTGGAATGGGTAATGGAAGGAGTAGACCGGCGGGTCTGACACGAGGTACCTTGTTACGAGCGCAAATGCTACATGCTTTGACAAACTCCTCTACCTCTTTAGCACTCTCTGGCCACCAGAAGGTACGTTGAACTAGATCGTTGGTCTTCCGTATCCCTGGGTGTCCTGCTGATTTAGACGAATGACACCACTCGAGAACCTTCTTGCGGTGTTGAGATGCCGTGTAGAGTCTTCCCTCCGGAACCTTGAGTCCCCTCGGAGTCTGTGACTGTTCCGACTGAATTTTGCTCATGACCTCAAAGGAGTTGGCAGACAGGATACAACTAGAGGGGATAATAGACTCAAGCTGTTCCTCGGACCTGTCATCCGCAAGAAATTGTCGAGATAAAGCGTCCGCCTTAAGGTTCTTGGAGCCAGGAATAAAAGAAATAAGAAAATTAAATCGTGAAAAAAACAAAGTCCAGCGGGCTTGTCGAGCATTCAACCGACGTGCCCCCTCCAGGTAAAGGAGGTTCTTGTGGTCCGTAAGGATGGTAATAGGTGTCTCGGTACCCTCTAAGAAATGTCTCCACTCTTCCAACGCCAATTTGATCGCCAAAAGCTCCCTATTTCCGACATCATAATTCTGTTCAGCGGAAGAGAATTTCTTAGAAAAAAAAGCACAGGGATGCAGTCTGGCTAACAGAGAAGTTCTCTGGGACAGAACAGCCCCGGCCCCAATGTCCGAGGCATCTACCTCCAAGGTGAACGGGAGTCCAGGATCTGGGTGGGTGAGGATGGGAGCAGACACAAAAGCCTTCTTGAGACTCTCAAACGCTTCTTTAGCGGTCACTGACCATGATGACGGATCTGCCCCTTTCTTGGTGAGGGCGGTTATGGGGGATACGGTATCAGAAAAATTGCGGATGAACCGTCGATAATAATTCGCAAAACCTAAAAAGCGTTGCACGGCTTTGAGAGTAGTCGGAAGAGGCCACTCCAAGATAGCTTTAAGTTTCTCCGGATCCATCTTGAAACCGGAATCCGAGATAACGTAACCCAAGAATGCCACGGATTTAAGGTGGAACTGGCACTTCTCCAATTTCGCAAAAAGATGGTTCTCCCGTAAACGTAATAGTACTTGTTGAACGTGTTTAATATGATCTTGAGCGGTCTTAGAAAAGATGAGGATGTCATCTAAATAAACAATAAGAAAAGTGTTGAGAATGTCCCGAAAGATCTCGTTGACAAAATCCTGGAAAACTGCTGGTGCATTGCACAACCCGAAAGGCATAACAAGATACTCGTAGTGGCCGTCATGGGTGTTGAAAGCAGTCTTCCACTCGTCCCCCTCTCGTATCCTTACTAAATTGTAGGCACCTCTCAGATCCAATTTAGAAAAGATGGTTGCTCCCTGGAGGCGGTCGAATAATTCTGGAATCAAAGGCAGGGGGTAGCGATTTTTGCGAGTGATATTATTCAAACCCCGATAGTCTATGCATGGACGGAGAGATCCGTCCTTCTTCTTGACAAAGAAAAAACCTGCTCCGACCGGGGAGGAAGACTTCCTGATGAAACCCCTCTCCAAGTTCTCGGCAATGTAGGTGTTCATAGCCTTTGTCTCTGGGAGAGAGAGAGGATAAGATCTTCCCCTGGGAAGAGGTGCGCCAGGAAGTAAGTCAATGGGACAATCAAACGGGCGGTGCGGCGGTAGTACCTCAGACCGTGCTTTGTCAAATACGTCACGGAAATCCCAGTACACAGAAGGTAAGGAGTTGATTTTCTCGGATATGGTAGACACTCCTCCAATCCTCTGGAAAACCCTGGTACATGTCTTGGCACAAGAAGGAGCCCACTGAACCGGTTCCCGATCCGTCCAGTCGATGCGAGGATTATGAAGTTGAAGCCAGGGAAGACCCAAAATCAACTCAGCAGAGGGCGTGTGGATGACATCGAGAGTAATTATCTCTGTATGGACGTCCACGAACTGCAGTAGGAGAGGTACTGTCTGAAGCGTGATAAATGCTGGCTTAAGAGGTCGACCATCGATGGCCTCCAGACCTACAGGCGTCTCCTTGTTGACAAAAGGGATATTGTTCTGTCTAGCAAAAGTTTCATCAATGAAATTACCTGCCGAACCGGAATCAATGAACGCCCGTGCCCGGGTGTGGAACCCCTCTCCAGACAGTATTATAGGCAAGACTATCCTGGTGGGTAGGATGTTTTGGATGATGGAAGAAGGGGTCAGTATTCCCAATGAAACTCTCCCGGATCTCAGTGGGAGCTGGCGTTTCCCGGTCTATGGGGACACTGGGACACGGCGTGAGTGGAATTGCCACAGTACATGCAAAGACCGGCCGTGCGCCTACGTAACTTCTCAGCCGGAGATAGTCGGTTGCCCCCCAACTGCATGGGTTCAGGAATGTCCCCGGAAGAAGGTGACGGAGCCACGAAGGAGGGTGCAAGAGTTCTTGGAACCCTTAAACGATAATGAGAACGTTCATATTTACGTTCCAGCAGGCGTTGATCCACCCGAATAGCCAGAGCGATTAAGTCCTCTAGGTTAGTAGGACGATCTCGTGCGGCGAGCTCGTCCTTTAGGGTCTCCGATAATCCTTGCCAGAACGCGGAGGATAGGGCGTCATCATTCCAACCTGTTTCAGCAGCAAGAGTGCGAAATTCCACCGCATATACAGCAACCGAACGGTCTCCCTGGTTAATGTGGTGAAGAGCAGAAGCTGCTGTTAACTTTCGTGCTGGTGTGTCAAAAACTCTTCGGAATTCCTCAACGAAGAGATCGATGTCCTGTGTGAGCGCCCCCTGTTGCTCCCAGATGGGAGAGGCCCACGCCAGTGCCTGGTCGGTGAGAAGGGAGTAGATGTAGCCGACCCTGGAGACAGAAGACACAAAGCGAGAGGGAGAGAGCCTAAATTGTACAAGACATTGGTTAATGAATCCCCGACATCCTTGAGGATCCCCCGCATAATGTCTTGGTGGCGGAATACGTGGTTCCGGAGTGAACGGAGATAACGAAAAAGGGTTAGGCTGTGCAGGGGGTGCCACGAGTGGAGATTGCCGAGTGAGGGTTCGGACCTGAAGAGTAAGAGAGTGAAGGCTTTGCTGCATGGTATCCAAGCGTCTATCGGATTGCTCCAAATAAGTCTCTAATCTGGTAAACAGAGCAGAATGGGCATTTAAAGTCCGCTCCACCTCAGCTTGGTCCATGTTTGTTGGGTTGAGCATAATGTTAGGATGTGCTCACCACAAACGAGACGGGACCACGGTGCTGAGGTGGGAAGGTAGGAACACCACCCACAGCCACGAGGACACGTCTTGAAAGTAGATTGGTCGGGGATTCCGGATCGGGCAGGAGAGGTACGGTTGGTAGAGAGTGCCGTTTGCCAAATCCAGGGTTAGAGAGAGGGACGTTGTCGTTTACCGTAAGCCAGGGTCGGGATGCCAGAGATGCGGAGAGTCGAATTGCCGTGTGCCGAGTTCGGGATGCCAGAGGTACAGGAAGACGTAGCGGAAGCCGGTTTGATACACGAGGAGATCTGTAAAAATAGAACTAGGGAGGCAGAGAATGGTAAGGACAACTGGTACTATGCTCAACCAAAGAACCAGTGATTTTGGCAGGTATATAAAGGAGTGAGGGTCCAATAGGATTGCAGCCATAAAGGGGTGTGTAGAAGGAGCCAGCTGTAGCAGGGATAGGTCCCTTATGAGTCCCAGGAGATGAGGCATAAAGGGCAGCAACCTGGCTGCATTCAATAGCAGCAACAGTCTTGGAACCTGTACCTTTAAGAGGCGGTTGCGCCTCCGTGTGGCCGCGCCTCTGTGTAGCAGCGCCTGCGGCTGCGTGCGCACCCCCACGCCCTGATCCGAGGGCAGAAGAGAGAGAAGAACGTGTGCGCGCGCGCACAGTGCAGGGACTCGCGCGCCTCTCTCCGGCGTCCCTGCGAGTCAAGATGATGTCAGGCGAGGCAGCAGGTAAGTGGGAGGCACGCCGTGAACGGCGTGTCTCCATAATCCTTACAGTAGGGTCACACCCATGGGCAGGATTTTCAGCAGGAGATTAGAGAGGCGACCGCCGGGGTATCCCGCCCGCTGCACCGCATCAGGGTCACTAAGGAACGTAGAGCCGAACAGGGTGCCTGGGAAGCTTTCCTCCAGGACGTTAATGGCAAAAAGCTAGGGATAGAAGGGGGCCGTAGTAGCCAAGAGCTAGAGCTGTTCAAACGAGGCAGGGTCACTAGGCTTCGGCGCCTACCTCAAAGGGGAATGGGGCGCAGAACCACGGCCCCAGGCACGGGCAGACGCAGGTTTAATAAAGAATATCGCCTTCCTGAGTTCCCACCATAGTGGCGGTGCAGCGTTGGGCTAAGGAGCCGAGTAACAAACACATCATATTCTGGTCCCACCACCTCGGGCTGGTGGAGCAGGGAACAGCCTCCCTGCCACATCAAGCCCAGTGATCCGGCTGCTGCAGCTCTGCGTGCGCAGCAACATCAACGCTTAACGCCCAGCATGTCCCGGGGAGATTAAACGTGAGAGCAGGCGCCTTACCACGGTTCAATTGGCCAGCGTTAGGCGAGCAGCAGCAAATGCCACAGGTCTAACGTGCCCACGTCACATTTGGCAGATGGGGATATCGGACTAATGGACCTGGTCCAGAAGTCGCTAGCCCCACGCACCTGGAAAACCTACCTCCGGGCCTGGCACATATGGCTATTACTCATGGAAGAAGACAGAGCTGAGGGTAAGCGAGGTAGCAGCACGCGGATCATTGGCTTCCTACAGGCCCAGAAGACAGCTGGGGCGACACGGGCCAGTGTTGGGGCCAGGTTGTCAGGTTTGGCTTTATTCCTGAAGCTCCACAACATCAAGGACATAATTAAGGATTTCACAACAAGGAGAATCCTCATAGGCTGGGATAGGGGCGAAGCCAGGAGAACTGACGGCAGGGAACCGGTAACGCCAGGCAGGCTGGAGGCATTGATAATGGCAACAAACAAGGAATGTGTCTATACAGAGAGAAGGGAACTGTTCAGAGTAGCATTGGCCGCGGCTTTCTGTGGCTCCTTCAGGGTCGGCGAGCTAGCGGCAGCATCTAAAGGAAGCAAGGGTTCGGGGTTTGTTTCCGTAAGCGTGATTCTCAATGGTACGTCTGTGGCGTGCAAGGTTCGCAGGTCTAAAACCGACCAAGCGGGAAGGGGAGTGTGGGTCCACAATGGACAAATAGCAGAAGAGAGGGCTCAGTGGTGTTGATTAAGCGGTACGCAAGGCCCAGGCATAAGGCAGGACGCAACGCCACTCACAAGGTGCCAGTTTCAAAGCGTTTTTAGGCGGGGCCTTGCCGCTAGGGGGGATGGATCCTAGTGTATTTGGTATCCTTCAGAATCGGTGCCGCTACAGCGGCAGCTGAGCGGCTGTACGCCGGAGCAAATAAAGAAACCGGGGAGGTGGAAACCCAGTGCCGATAGGGGTTACATCAGGGCCAAAGGGCACAGCAACGTGCGGACGCAAGAAGATTAACATGTTTTCCCTCTCAGGAGACAGCTGCACAAGGGCCTTGGAAGTGTGGATGATGGGTCATTCCTTCGTTCATGGGGCGCACGTATGGGCAAAGGATCAGCGGTGCGGCCAGCAGCTGTGGTGTACGGGGGAGGGGGTGCATTGGCGTTGGCTTGGGAAGAGAGGAAGGTGCTTGGTTGATCTGTAACCGGCTCTGGACAAGGCGCGAGCAGAATTGCAGGTGAAACCGGATGTTATTTTGCTACACCTCGGGGGGAACGACCCAGCCAACACCAAAACACTAGAGGTGATTTATCGGTTACGGCAGGAACGCGCCCGCTTGGAGGCGCTGTGGGGTGAGGTTGTAATCATTTGGTCTTTAATTATTCCAAAGCGAATTTTAAAAGGGGCCACGGAAAGAGAAAGCTAGGAGGAAGGTAAATAAGGCCATGGGCAAAATTCATCCTCTAGCGGCGGTAAGACTCTTAGAGCGCAGAGAGACTGACACCAAAGAGTGCAGCTGGCGCAGAAGGGACTGCGTGCATCTATCGCCACAGGGGATGGAGGTGTTCTAAGTAACATCAAGGGTGTTTTGCGGGAAGAATTTAAGGTCAGAGGTTGCAGCTTTGGGTGGGCGTCAGCCCCAGGGTGCCCGGCAGAGGGGCCTCCGGGTGGCGGAGCTGCCGCGCCAGCCAAGCTCAGGAGACGGAGAACGGGCGAGGACTTTAGGGTCCGTCCCTCAGCTGGAGCCCCTAGAACAGCGCGGCAGGCTGGAGGCGCCGGCTGTAGGGCCGGGCCGGCCTATGCCCAATCAACGCTGGTAAAAGGCTGGGCGCCAGCTTTAGGGCTGGGCCTAAGCTGACCCTAGGGGCGGGAGGGGGAGGGAAGCAGCCCAACATCGGCTGAATGAGGATCTCCCCCCCCCATTCACATGCTACGGGCGGGGGGAGGGAGCGCGGCCAATCGCTGTCTGCCTGGGCAAGGATCTCCCCCCCATGCACAAGCTACGGGCGGGGGGAGGGAGAGCTGCTAATCGCTGGCCGCTGGCCAAGGATCTCCCCCCCCCCCATTCACATGCTACGGGCGGGGGGAGGGAGAGCTGCCAATCGCTGGCCGCTGGGCAAGGATCTCCCCCCCCCCCATTTTGCAGGGAGCAGGCTGGGCTGGCGGGCAGGCTGGTAGGATTTTAACAGCGGACGTTAAAATAAAGCTGTGACCTTTTCTTCCAACATTGTGTGGTCTCCATTACTTGGTTTAGCGTCACAAAGGAGGGGCGGCGCATACCGCCTTTACGGAGAATAAGGACGGGGTGCGTTACCCTGATACACTTCCCGTTACTGCGGGGGGCGGCGCATAACGCCTTTACGGAGAATAAGGACGGGGTGCGTTACCCTGATACACTTCCCGTTACTGCGGGGGGTGCGTTACCCTGATACACTTCCCGTTACTGCGGGGGGCGGCGCATAGCGCCTTTACGGAGAATAAGGCCGGGGTGCGTTACCCTGATACACTTCCCGTTACTGCGGGGGGCGGCGCATAGCGCCTTTACCGAGAATAAGGCCGGGCTGCGTTACCCTGATACACTTCCCGTTACTGCGGGGGGCGGCGCATAGCGCCTTTACGGAGAATAAGGACGGGGTGCGTTACCCTGATACACTTCCCGTTACTGCGGGGGGCGGCGCATAGCGCCTTTACGGAGAATAAGGACGGGGTGCGTTACCCTGATACACTTCCCGTTACTGCGGGGGGCGGCGCATAGCGCCTTTACGGAGAATAAGGACGGGGTGCGTTACCCTGATACACTTCCCGTTACTGCGGGGGGCGGCGC
This sequence comes from Ascaphus truei, assembly GCF_040206685.1. Taxonomy (NCBI): domain Eukaryota; kingdom Metazoa; phylum Chordata; class Amphibia; order Anura; family Ascaphidae; genus Ascaphus; species Ascaphus truei. The sequence continues at coordinate 179,317 of NW_027456722.1, read as the reverse complement.
ATAGCGCCTTTACGGAGAATAAGGCCGGGCTGCGTTACCCTGATACACTTCCCGTTACTGCGGGGGGCGGCGCATAGCGCCTTTACGGAGAATAAGGACGGGGTGCGTTACCCTGATACACTTCCCGTTACTGCGGGGGGCGGCGCATAGCGCCTTTACGGAGAATAAGGACGGGGTGCGTTACCCTGATACACTTCCCATTACTGCGGGGGGCGGCGCATAGCGCCTTTACGGAGAATAAGGCTGGGCTGCGTTACCCTGATACACTTCCCGTTACTGCGGGGGGCGGCGCATAGCGCCTTTACGGAGAATAAGGCCGGGGTGCGTTACCCTGATACACTTCCCGTTACTGCGGGGGGCGGCGCATAGCGCCTTTACGGAGAATAAGGCCGGGTTGCTTTACCCTGATACACTTCCCGTTACTGCGGGGGGCGGCGCATAGCGCCTTTACGGAGAATAAGGACAGGGTGCGTTACCCTGATACACTTCCCGTTACTGCGGGGGGCGGCGCATAGCGCCTTTACGGAGAATAAGGACGGGCTGCGTTACCCTGATACACTTCCCGTTACTGCGGGGGGCGGCGCATAGCGCCTTTACGGAGAATAAGGACGGGGTGCGTTACCCTGATACACTTCCCGTTACTGCGGGGGGCGGCGCATAGCGCCTTTACGGAGAATAAGGACGGGGTGCGTTACCCTGATACACTTCCCGTTACTGCGGGGGGCGGCGCATAGCGCCTTTACGGAGAATAAGGACGGGGTGCGTTACCCTGATACACTTCCTGTTACTGCGGGGGGCGGCTCACGGCAGAGCTGGGTGATTGCTCTGTGATTTCATTCTTGTGTCCTAGAGGGGGATACGGGTCAGGGGAAGTACCGTGAGGTTCCTGTGGACCCAAGGGAACGGGCCAGAAGAAAGGGTTGCTACCCCGAAACGTTGCCCCTCTTACCCTACCCCAGTGTCTCTATATGTTTTCCTGCTCCCCAGACCCCCATGTTTACACGTCCCTCCCTTTGTATCCCCCCCCCGGGGGATAATTAGAGCTGTATACTTTGCTAAATGAGTCAGTTCCAATTTTGTACATTTTTTTTGTTTCAATTTTTTTATTGTTTTACCAGGGTACACAACATATAATAAACTTTGCTGTACATATATTGGGGGAACATTGATGTTTACGTGGGATACAATAGACGTCAGCAGTCCGCTTTCTTTATTCAGTTAGATGTGTATCTGAATGCGCTAATGGCTGATTGTTCACATGTTCCCACTGTTTGGGTTCTGATGGGGAAGCCGCCGCGAGTACCTCTTTTAGTGATAGGATAGAGGAGAGTAAAGAAGAGAAGCAGAAAAAGAGAGGGGGGGTGGGGAGGGGGGGGGGTGTAGGGTGCCGCCTAGCTTTTTGAGTATCCTAGTTCTTCCTTTAGGAGTTTGTTACACGCCCGGCCAAATTTCCCATGTTTTATGGAACTTGTCCACTCTTTGGGACAGTTTTGCCGTGAGGAGTTCCATTGTCTTTATTTCTCTTAGTCTGCGGATCACGGTCTGTTTAGCGGGGGCATTCACCTTTTTCCATGCAGCTGCCACGGAGCAGCGTGCCGCCGTGAGTACGTGTCCCACCATCTTGCTTTCTGCAGTATCTACTGTAAATCGTCAATTGGTTTAGCCAGCATCATGGTCAGCGGGTCCACCTCAATCTCTACCCCCAGGTATTCTCGGATCAATGTTTTGATCATGATCCAGAACACCTGAATCTTTGGGCAATTCCACCAGATATGGGCCATGTCTCCTCTTTGCCCGCATCCCCTCCAACACAAATCTGGGGTCCCGGGGAAGATTTGGCTCAACCTATTTGGGGTTAGGTACCAATGAAATATGATTTTATATATGTTCTCTTTGATAGTAGTGCAGATCGATGTTTTGGAAGCTGCCTCCCAGATGTCCTCCCAGTCTTCCCTATCAATCTCTATATTTAAATCTTCTGCCCATTTCTGCATATAACTATGTTGGGAACAGCCTGCTGATCGCGCCAGGCCCAGATATATCTCCGAAATCAATCCTTTGTAATAGTACCCTTTCCTGCACAGTCGTTCAAAATTTGTTAACGGTTGGAAAGCCATGTCTTTGGAGACTGTTTGCAGGTAGTGCCTGATTTGCAGGAAGCCAAATATTGGTAGGTTTACCGTTTTGATATTTTTTTTCCAGCTCCTGGATCGGTAAGAGCTTACCTTTCCCAATAAAGTCCTCTGCTACCCTCATCTTTAACTGTTTAAATTTACTAAGTCTCTGTGGGAGCCAGCCGGGGGGGAACTCTGGGTTACTGAATATGGGTGTTAATAGTGTGGGGTGAGCCGTCAAGCCATATTTATCTTTATTTTTGGTCCATATTCTCCATGTACATTTCATTGCTCCCAGTTTTAATGTTTCCGAGAAGGTCTCTCTGCCCCGCACAGTCCACAGGGTGGCCGGGAGCGAGAGAGGTCTCGCGTAGGTAGACTCTATCCCTGTCCAGCAGCTAGTCGCTGGGTCGTTGTTCCACATTATCACTTGTTTGAGTTGGGCCACCAAACAGAATTTAATGATATCTGGGATAGCCAAGCCTCCGCATTCTTTTGGTGCTAACATTATAGTTCTAGCTACTCTTGGTCTTTTGTTTTGCCAAATAAATTGAAAAATTCTGTTTTGCATATTCTTTAATTCCGACATTGGGATATCGATTGGGAGAGTCTGGAAGTAATACAGAAGTCTCGGTAGGATATTCATTTTGACCGTGGCTATCCTGCCTAGCCAAGATATCTGGTATTCATTCCAGCTCTGTAGATCTTTTTTTAGCCTCTCAAACAGGGGCGGGTAGTTGTATTGGTATAATAATTTGTACTCCCGTGCTATTTGAATTCCCAAGTATTTGATTTTTGTGGAGCTCCATTTATAATTGAAATTTGTTTGTAGCAGTTCGGCCTCGGGACTAGGTAGAGATATGTTTAGTGCTTCCGACTTATCCATATTGATTTTGTACCCTGAGATTTTGCTGAATTTATCTAGTTGCGAGTGTAGATTCGGGAGTGAAGTCAAGGGGTTGGCTAGAGTTAGGATAATGTCGTCAGCAAAAAGGGATATTTTGTAATCCGTATCTCCAATTGTAATACCACTTATATTTCTGTCCTCTCTAATTGTTGTTGCCAAGGGTTCGATGGAGAGGGCAAATAGAAGCGGAGACAAGGGGCATCCCTGTCGAGTACCATTCCTAATGTTTATAGGGTTCGAGTTTCCTCCTGGGAGCTTCACTACGGCCGTGGGAGTTTTGTATAGGGCTCTAATCCCCTCCTGGTATGGGCCCTAAAATCCGAATTTAGTTAATGTTTGATCTAGAATGTCCCACCTGATCCTGTCAAACGCCTTTTCCGCGTCTAGACTTAACAGGATGGCTTTCGTGGATGAGAGATGTACATGGTCGATTATGTTAATGATTTTTCTCGTGTTGTCCGAGGCTTGTCTGCCGGAAATAAACCCGACTTGATCCATGTGGATTAGGCTTGGGAGAATGGGGGTTAATCTGTTAGCTAGAATTTTGCTGTAAAGTTTCAGGTCCGAATTAAGGAGGGCCATGGGGTGGTAGTTACCACACTGTAGTGGGTCTCTCCCTTCCTTTGGTATAACTGCCAGATTGGCTTTAGACATACAGTAGCGACATACTTTATCGCACTAAATGCCGGCGGCATGCCGGGATCTACCCCAGCTGCCGCCAGTAATAACCGCGCGCCGCCGCGTTTCCCACATGCACACCCCCTCCACCTCGCGCGCAATTTACTCTCCTTCCGGACCCCGAGCCCGGCTTCTGCTCTGCCCCTCTGCTTCCCCGCAACCCCGCTTACCTTAATTTCATCTCCAGGGGTGTCGGGGAAGCCTGCGGAAGCCGGGGAAGACGGGGAAGCCGGGCGCGCGTGTGACTGTGACGTCACAGTGCGCCGCCACGCGCCGCGGCTACCCGCTTCCCAGCCGCATACAGCCAGCGGCTTTTGCTCGAATAAGAGCTGCCGCTGCTGTAGATGCTGGGATGGCTGTTCCCTCCAGAAACTCATTAAACAGATCCAGTAGATATGGTGCCAAAATCAATTTAAAATTTTTATAGTATTGATTGGAGAACCCATCTGGGCCAGGCGTTTTGCTAGGTTTTAGTTGGGAGATGGCTTCTAATAACTCTTCCTGCGAAATTTCTTTATTTATTTCTGATAGGTCACCTTCCGAAAGGTTTGGGAGTTTACATAATGCTAGGTATTTAGTTATGGCTTCCTTATTTGAAGCTCTGTTTTGGGGGAAGTTTAAGTTATATAATTTGGAGTAGAAGTCTGAGAATGCGGCTGCTATCTGTTTCTCACAGTATGTTTTGGTGCCCGCCTTTGTTTGTATGACTGTTATTTGAGATTTGGTTCTCAGACCTCTCAATTTGGAAGCTAGTAACCGGTCGGCCTTATTCCCTTTGTCATAATATTTTTGCTTGGTCCACCGCAGCGCTCTCTCCACTTCGTCTATTTGTATCTGTTTAAAGTCAGATCTAGCTTTGTCCAGTACTTTGCGTAGCTGTTTTGAGGGATTAGCTTTATGTTTATGTTCTAGGAGTTTGACTTTCTCCGCTAATTCATTGTACAGTTTCTGTTTTTCTTGTGTGAGGCTATGGAGATGGTATTCCCTCTGATAGTAGCCTTATGGGCCTCCCATAGCATCGCTGGTGACTCCACCGAGCCCTTATTCAGTGCAAAGTATTCTCTGAGCTTTTGCTTAATCTCTATCTCTACATCTATTTGGTTTAACAGAGAATCGTTCAATTTCCAATTATATTGGCTATGTATGTATGTATGTCTTTATTTGTATAGCGCCATAAAATGTACATAGCGCTTCACAGTAGTAATACATGTCATATAAATAACAAATATAAATAACACATCATGGGAATAAGTGCTTCAGACATACTGTAAAAGTAACATTAAGGAAGGAGTCCCTGCTCCGAGGAGCTTACAATCTAATTGGTAGGTAGGGAGAACGTACAGAGACAGTAGGAGGGAATACTAGTAAGTGCGTCTGCAGGAGGCCAAGCTTTGTGTCATGTGTCCATGATTATCCAGTGCTACTCATATGCTTCTTTAAGCAGATGTGTCTTAAGGTGGGTCTTAAAGGTGGATAGCGAGGGGGCTAGTCGGGTACTGAGGGGAAGGGCATTCCAGAGGTGTGGGGCAGAAAGTGAGAAAGGTTTAAGGCGGGAGAGAGCTTTAGATACAAAGGGGGTAGAAAGAAGACATCCTTGAGAAGAACGCAAGAGTCGTGATGGTGCATAGCGAGAAATTAGGGCTGAGATGTAATGAGGGGCAGAAGAATGTAAAGCTTTAAAAGTGAGCAGTAGAATTGAGTGTGAGATACGCGATTTAATCGGAAGCCAGGAGAGTGATTTCAGCAGGGGAGACGCTGAGACAGATTTAGGAAAGAGTAGAGTGATTCTGGCAGCAGTGTTTAGGATAGATTGTAGGGGAGACAGGTGAGAGGTAGGAAGGCCGGACAGCAGGAGGTTGCAGTAATCGAGACGTGAGAGAATGAGGGCCTGAGTCAGAGTTTTAGCAGTTGAGTAACAGAGGAAAGGGCGTATCTTTGTGATATTGCGGAGGAAAAAGCGACAAGTTTTAGAAACGTTTTGAATATGAGAGGAGAATGAGAGAGAGGAATCAAGTGTGACCCCTAGGCAGCGTGCTTGGGCTACTGGGTGAATGATCGTATTTCCAATAGCAATGTGGAAGGATGTAGTAGGGCCAGGTTTGGGAGGTAGTATAAGGAGCTCTGTTTTTGCCATGTTAAGTTTCAGTCGGCGGATGGCCATCCAGGATGATATTCCAGAGAGGCATTCAGAAACTTTGGTCTGTATAGCAGGTGTAAGGTCAGGGGTTGAAAGGTAAATTTGTGTGTCGTCAGCATAGAGGTGATATTTAAACCCAAAAGATGTGATTAGGTCACCTAGAGAGAGTGTGTAGAGAGAAAAGAGAAGGGGTCCCAGGACAGAGCTATATGTATAGAAGGGGAGGGAGAGTGTCAGTGATACCGGAGCATGGTCCGACCATGATATAGATCCTATGTCTGACTGGGAGGTTGCCTGGAAGGTGTCTTTGGTGCCCAGAAAATAATCAATCCTTGAATAGGTCTGGTGTGGGGGAGAGAAATACGAGTAGTCTCTCTGACCCTGATGCTGCGCCCGCCAAATATCTATCAGCGAAAACTCTTTTAGTATGTTCCGGAACTCTTTGGCGTTTTTTTGCCGTGGAGCGTGGGTGGGGGGTTCCCAATGGGCTCGCCCTATCCTGGTCAGGTTCTACTAGCATGTTCAAATCTCCTGCTAGCAGTAACGTAGTTCTAGGTTGGGGGGCTAGACTGTCGCATAGGTCCCTCAAAAAAACGGCCTGGCCTTCGTTTGGGGCGTATATGCTAACAAGGGTAATCTCTACATCTGATAGTGTGCCCTGCAGAATGAGGAATGTACCCTCTGGGTCTGAGGTCTGCTTTTTTAATGTGAACTTAACGTTTTGTCTAAATAGGATAGCTACACCCTTTTTTTTGGTGGAACAGGATGCATAATATGCCTGGGGATAGAATCTCTGAAAGGTGTTAGGGGGTGTTACCGTATTAAAGTGTGTTTCCTGTAGGAACAACACGTCCCCTTTTGTTTTTTTTAGTTTTTGCAGAGCGAGCTTTCTTTTGATTGCTGAATTGAGTCCCCTAACATTTAGGGACACTAGTTTGAGTGTTATGTTTGGGGCCATTCTTAAAAATGTGATGTCTCGAGGAGCTTGTCTTTCCCTCCACTTTCCCAAGGTGGTGGGGGTCTCCATAGTCATACCTTGTCCTGGTAGCTGTGTGATGTTTCTGCTGGGTCTTGGCTTCCGGGGTTCCTGCGTGCCCTCGACCGTGCTTGTCCCTGTTGGTTATGTATGGACAAGGGGACAGGTTTGTGCGTGAATTTATCTTAGACTTTCTTGCACACAATACCTGGTAAGTGTGGGTGCTGATTCTGAGACGGCTCCTGATTTTCCGTTTGCGGGCGGAAGTGATTGGGGGGGGGGGGGGGGGTGTGGAGGGGCTGGGGGGTTGGGAGAAGAAAAGAGTGAGAAAGAGGTAGAAGAAGAAGAGAAAAGAGTGGGCTAGTTAAAGAGCCCAGTTTTGGGGACCCTCATCTCCCTAAAGATAAGGGTGGTGGGCCTAATGCCTCCGGGAGACTTCCCTGAGCACCGCCCTCCGAAAGCCATCAGGAAGGTCGGAGAGCCCTCCTACAAAAGATAAACATTATATCCAATCCTACAGTATACAGCCACATAAAAACTTAGCTAGCCTCGTAACTTCAGGGGTGCACCTATTGAGTTTTCTACCCAACTTCATTTTGCTTAAGTGTCTTGTAGTCTTTTCCTTAGCAGGAAAAGTGGGATGTTTGTCCGCGGGGGGGGGGGGGGGGGTATGGTGGCGAGAGGGAGGGGAAAGGGCGCGAGGGGGGTGGGGGGGGTGGGAGAGATGGGATGGAGGGGGGGGCGAGGTGTGCTGGGGGGAGGGGGGGAGAGAGGGGAGGGGGGTGGGGGTGGAGGGGGGGGAGATAGGAGGGGGGTGGGAAAGGCAGGGGGAGGGGGGGGGGCTCGCCTGGCTGTGATCTCCTTGGCTCCCCTCAGAAATCTTTTCAACTCTCTAGTATTAACCTGTATTTCTTTCGGAGTTCCTCAGCCAGAGATGTCTTAATCCTATAGTTATTATTACATTGGTTATTTGGATCTACCAATTCAGTGTTGAATGCGACACTAGGTGGCGCTGCTCTACCATTTACAGGCTATTCTGTACCTGCTGGATATCTGTCACTTTGAATGTGTCTGACACAACTTTCCCGGGTGCAAAGGCAAACACATATAGACACTTTAACTGTGTAGCATTAACCTGCTGAAAATACAACTTGTTTGAGAGTTTCACGTATAACTCCTATATGGTGTGTGGTGAATTTCACATAACTTGGAGTATAACCTGAGCCCTCACATGCCCCCCTTTCTGGGGGCCGCCTGATTCTCCAGACACCGCATCTGAGTCCATCTCGGCACCGTCCGTCCGCTCCCCCGCAGACTCGCCCGGAGAGGGGGGGAGGGGGGGGGCAGAGGGGCGACTTCCCTCACCCCCCTACGGTCCCTCCCCCCCCCCAAAAGCGTCCCCCCCCCTCGTTCGGTAGACAGTTCCAATTTTGTACATTTATATTTTTCACGCTATTAAATGTGTGACTTATTCTGAAACTATCTCCGTGTTTCCCTATCCCTGATACATTGTTCCAGACTATGCGCGTCTCACCCTCCCGTTACCACGGCGACGCTGGCGGGGTTACTGCTTATTTCCTGTCCCATTGGGAGGGGGACATGTACAGCCCGTACCCCCCTTTGTATGTATGTGTTAGCCATATTGCACCATGTTATTGTCTGTATTTCATGGCTCCTTCTCATCGCTCCCCTGATGTTTAGAGGTTATTGGAGAAGCTCTCACCCTTTCCCTTCAATTATTAGGGACGCTCTCACCTGTGTACTGTGTGTGTGTAATTAACAAGCAGCGGTACTGTGTGCGTGTAATTAACAAGCAGCGGTAGTGTGTGTGCGTGTAATTAACAAGCAGCGGTACTGTGTGTGTGTGTAATTAACAAGCAGCGGTACTGTGTGTGTGCGTGTAATTAACAAGCAGCGGTACTGTGTGTGTGTAATTAACAAGCAGCGGTACTGTGTGTGTGTAATTAACAAGCAGCGGTACTGTGTGTGTGTAATTAACAAGCAGCGGTACTGTGTGTGTGTAATTAACAAGCAGCGGTACTGTGTGTGTGTGTAATTAACAAGCAGCGGTACTGTGTGCGTGTAATTAACAAGCAGCGGTACTGTGTGTGTGTGTAATTAACAAGCAGCGGTTCTGTGTGTGTGTGTGTGTAATTAACAAGCAGCGGTTCTGTGCGTGTGTGCGTGTAATTAACAAGCAGCAGTATTGTGGGTGTGTAAATAAGCAGCGGGACTGCGTGCGTGTAAACAAGCAGCGGTACTGTGTGTGTGTAAATAACAAGCAGCGGTACTGTGTGTGTGTAATTAACAAGCAGCGGTTCTGTGTGTGTGTGTAATTAACAAGCAGCGGTGCTGTGTGTGTAATTAACAAGCAGCGGTACTGTGTGTGTGTGTGTAAATAACAAGCAGCGGTACTGTGTGCGTGTGTAATTAACAAGCAGCGGTACTGTGTGTGTGTAATTAACAAGCAGCGGTACTGTGCGTAAATAACAAGCAGCGGTACTGTGCGTGTGTGTGTGTAATTAACAAGCAGCAGTATTGTGGGTGTGTAAATAAGCAGCGGGACTGCGTGCGTGTAAACAAGCAGCGGTACTGTGGGTGTGTAAATAACAAGCAGCGGTACTGTGTGTGTGTAAATAACAAGCAGCGGTACTGTGTGTGTGTAAATAACAAGCAGCGGTACTGTGTGGGTGTAAATAACAAGCAGCGGTTCTGTGCGTGTGTGTGTAAATAACAAGCAGCGGTACTGTGTGTGTGTAATTAACAAGCAGCGGTACTGTGTGTATGCGTGTAAATAACAAGCAGCGGTACTGTGTGTGTGTAAATAACAAGCAGCGGTACTGTGGGTGTGTAAATAACAAGCAGCGGTACTGTGGGTGTGTAAATAACAAGCAGTGGTACTGTGGGTGTGTAAATAACAAGCAGCGGTACTGTGCGTGTGTGTGTGTGTAATTAACAAGCAGCAGTATTGTGGGTGTGTAAATAAGCAGCGGTACGGTGTGCGTGTAAATAAGCAGCGGAACTGTGTGCGTGTAAATAACAAGCAGCGGTACTGTGTGTGCGTGTAAATAACAAGCAGCGGTACTGTGTGCGTATAAATAACAAGCAGCGGTACTGTGTGCGCGTGTAAATAACAAGCAGCGGTACTGTGTGCGTGTGTAAATAACAAGCAGCGGTACTGTGTGCGTGTGTAAATAACAAGCAGCGGTACTGTGTGCGTGTAAATAACAAGCAGCGGTGCTGTGTGTGCGTGTAAATAACAAGCAGCGGTACTGTGTGTGTGTAAATAACAAGCAGCGGTACTGGGCAGTAGAGGCTTTTCCCCTAATATCTCCGGAGATAATATACACATTAAATCATGGGACAGTAACCCCATTATTTCCTATGAACAGGACAGGTTTTATCCCTATGAAACGTAAATGTTTGGCAGATATCCCCACTACATATTATATGCTGCAGCATAACAAGAAAGGCAGGAATCACTGCACACAGCAGAATAACAGGAATAGATAAACGCTCATTGGGAGGTGACACGATTAATAAGACTATCAGATATTATATTATTACCCCACGCGCCTTTAAAGCTGCCGTCCCACCTAGGGCCAAAATAACTCAGCGGCAGAGTTATATCCGGGGGACTGACGCATCTCTTTACAGTATCACACGCGGAGAAATATTGTGATAACATTTATTAAATGAGATGAGAGACGCGGTGAGAGAAACACTTGTCTGACAAACATTCTCAGGGAGAAGCAGGAATATGTTATTATGCATCATACAATTCTTATATTATAAAGCATTTCCATTTACTGACACAGCACAAACATATATATGTAATGGGTATACGCTCCTATATTACTTCTATACGCTCGCTCCCAGAACAGGAACTAAACACAGTTTAACGCAATCAGATTTCCCCAGGACAGGTATGTGAGATATATATATATATATATATATATAGATATATAGATATGTAACGGGTTTTCTGGACTGGCCTGACCCCCCCAATCTCATATTGGCCCCTGTGGTCTAACCAGTCCCCATTACAGTGTGATAGTGTCTGGTGGTGCACCTGTTGGCAACAGGACTCCCGAGTCTCCCGCATGATGGTGTGTGGGGATTGCCAACCCAGACAGGCAGCTGAGGTAGTGTGCTGAGTCCTACCTAGATCCAGTGCAGCGCCTCCACCTCATCAGGGTCCCTGCGTCCGCATGGGGATGAGTCTGATGAGGAACTCCTCTGTGGTGCTCCTCTCTGTGCAATAACTTCACACTTACACACGAGAGGGTTGTTAATCAGGAACATCTTTATTTGCACGGTGGGCCAGCTGCCCTCCACAATGGGTGTAATCAGCCCTCCATTGTTCAGCTGCTTCCCTCTGAAAGGTTCCTCCTTTTATAATGGAGTTGCTTCCACCTCTCCCCTAAGGAAGATTCACCAGCTCCTCTTTGTCTGCCTTGTGCTGCCAGACTCACAGCTCTGCATCAGACTACTGCAACAATGTTGCAGACCTCCATGTGCCTCTTACTGAACAGAGGCAGCACAACAACAGGAACTGAACTAACTTTAGGCTTATATCACCTAGGAACAGGCACATCTCTGATGTCACTAACCGTGGACACACAGCATGTTGTCACTTCCTATGGGACATATGACACCTCACCAGGGTGTGAGGGCAAACCTCCATGATAACTGCTGGCATGCCCATAACTTACCAGGCCTTACTGTCAGCAGGAGAAATATGTACACCAATTTTACACATGGCTACACACACACATATATATATCTTAATATATAAAATCAAAGGTTGGTACTAGCTGCGGTGAATGTGATTGGTCCGTGGCCACCCCGACTGTCATTGCCCAAGAGGTACGCCCCACTGTGACACACACCGCCCACACGACTGTCATTGGCCAAAACTTACAGTGACATCACTGACACACACCTACTTCACTGTCACACACTTGCACTGACAGCATACCCCCACAGAAGCCCTGCAGAGTCCTTGGTAAGATCATCTCACACTCTCACCCCTGTGTACACACACACACACACACACACACACACACACACACACACAACATTTTTATATGTCCTGTTTCACACACACACTTTACATATTAATATGCCCACTTTACCAACTGAGTACACACACACACACACACACACACACACACACACACACACACACACACACACACACACACACACTCACACACGAGACCATGCTTCTTCACCTAATATCACATGAGATCCATATTAGATGAATGTTACATCTCTTAAAGGGATAAGTTGGAATGTACATTTTACAATATTAAGTGGCTGCTGTGAGTATCTCCTCACTAACTGTCATTTAATGCCTAAACATATTGTTATTTATTTGCTTCACTGAAAAGGGAATAAAAAAAACATGTTTAGTAGAAATTAATCTGCCCTCACACAAAATGGCTGCTGTGAAAATCTCCTCACTGTCATTGAATGCCTACAAATATTGTTATTTATTTGCTTTCACATGCTATTATTATGTATGTAGAAATGAATCTGTCTTTACACTAAATGGCTGCTGTGAGAATCTCCTCACTGTCATTTCATGCCTACTATCCTTTTGCCTCCGCCCCTTATTGACATCAGATCAGAAGTTTCTCAGTCAGTGTGTAGTTGGCCTACATGTATTACTCACGCAGTGCAGTTGTGGGTTTGTTTTTATATGTTTGCTCCAACTGGAACTACTAAAAATTATACTTCTTATTTTAAACAACATCAATTTATTTTATCTATTTAAATTCCGGCCAACGCCGGGTCTCGCCCAAGTGTCTGTGCACATGGCCGCTCCGCGACACTACCTGCGCACACTCATGCTATGGCGTGCCTTTCAATTTCTATTACAAAAATGCCCGCACCTACCTTCATTCTCCCTCCGCAACGGCCGTCCAACAGTATCTGTGCACATGGCCGCCGCGCACCGCGACACTCCCTGCGCACACTCATGCTATGGCGTGCCTTTCAATTTCTATTACAAAAATGCCCGCACCTACCTTCATTCTCCCTCTGCAACGGCCGACCGACAGTCCCTGTGCACATGGCCGCCGCGCTCCGCGACACTCCCTGCGCACACTCATGCTATGGCGTGCCTTTACATTTCTATAAAAACAATGGCCGCCCGTCCCTTCATTCTCCCTCTGCAACGGCCGACCGACAGTCCCTGTGCACATGGCCGCCGCGCACCGCGACACTACCTGCGCACATTCAACACACATTCTCCCTCCGCAACGGCCGGCCGACACTCCCTGTGCACATGGCCGACCATATGGCCTACGCACACACACACGACGACACTACGAACAACACTCCATGTAGCCCTGCACTCTCCCTTTATGCCTTACTACAAATACATATATATGAAATAAATGGCGTGCGTTTACATTTCTATTACTACAATTGCCGCCCGTACATTCACCAACGCACTCTTTATTAAGTTTCTAAAATGGCCGACAAAGGAACTTACAATTCAAATAAATATCTATGAAAACAATGGCGTGCGTTTAAATTTCTATTACTAAAATTCCCGCCCGTACATTCACCTACGCACTCTTTATTAACTTTGTAAAATGGCCGACAAAATAACTTACATCTTCAATGTGACGCTTTGCAAATAACCGCCAGCCTGCACCTACGCACTGTAAACTCACTTTCTAAAATGGCCGACACGCAATTACAACATGTACATTACATGCACATTACACTATGTCCCGCTTTGCCAATTTTCAATTCTTTCCATTCTTACAATTATTTTATTTCGTTACTTTATTCAATCGCCGCTATACTAATTTGCATTTACATTACCACTACCACGTTCACAACATCTCCGGCTTTCTCTATGTTCACGATCCTCTGAAAAAAATATACATCATCATTTCATTTACCTTCAACATTCATACACTATTCAATAAATTTCTTCATAAACTCTACACATTTATACCTTCATTCACACAACATCAACACACACATTACATTCATACATTCACCCTCATTCACGCATCAACAACATACATTACCATCACCATCTCCCTCTGCGCTCCGCACGGCAATCTCTCTATGTGCTCCGCAGACATAACCTCCCTCCCCGGCGCTCACTCACCTCAGCCTGGTATGTGACAGTGGCTCCCGCTGCGGGTGGACGCGCACACACTGCCCGAGGCCTCCCCCGTGTTCCCCTTACCTCAGCCTCCTGTCTCCCGGTGTGTCTCGGTCTCCACGCCGCTCCTCCCGTCTGACACAGCTCAGGCCTCTACCTACCTCCCTCCTTCAGTCAGCGGCCCCGGCCAGCGTAACTACAACCTGATTGGCTACCGGCAACCTCACGGAACAGGCAAGCAGCCCTGCCGCGTCATTGGCTGATCCCTGAGCAGGAAGGGGGGGGGGGATGAGCGCCCGTCACCTGCAGGTACATGCCCGGGGAGAGCCGGGTAACGGCAAAGGATGGCGAAGCAGAGGAGTCTGGGAAAAGGCCGGGGTTAAAGGTGGGAAAAGGCCGGGGGCCAAGAGCAGAAAACACGCACCGAGGGGGTTAATGGCGTGGAGGCTTCTGAGAAGGGGAGGTGAGCGGAGCATTCTGGGAATAGCCATAACAAATCAGTGTGGCATGAGCGAGCAAGGTCCCCCCCCACCACTGTCATCCCCCCCCTCCCCCTCCTAGCGGGAAATTTATTTTATCTATTTAAATTCCGGGCAACGCCGGGTCTCTCAGCTAGTAATATATATATAACTGGGTCTGAACTGGGACGAGACTTAGATATGATAAAATATAATTTATTCCTTGATAAAGGTGAACACACGAAAATGTACAAATAACAGGCAAAATATAGACACTTACTTAAAATGGAAATGATGAAGCAGTCATATCTGGACTGGCAGTTCATACAACACTCTTCCTAGTCATCAAGACACCAAAGACATGAAAGACCTCTGGCAGGAAGTCAGTGCATAGCGTTTCTCTCAGCAATCAAGATGGTATAGAACAGACTGAACCCAGGATAAAGGGTTGACCACAGATTATATACCTTTTATGGTCCTATCTTTAACCTTAAGTACAGGTGATTGGTTTTCAATTACCTCCAGCCACTCACTAACTTGGGAACACATTTTAATCCATGCCCCCCTGCTAGTTGGGACATGCACAGTAGAGCTCTGGGGTCCCATTTCTATAACCCCTCCTCTATATCAGGAATGTCAGCCAGTCTACCAAACGGAGTACCTGGCAGGAAATCCTTTGTTGTGAGGTGTGAACTGGAACACTTGAAGACTGCTCTGGTTTGAGTAGTTTCCACCCTCATGCAAACAGTAGAGGTGACAAAATCCTTTGAAACATACTTAAGTCCTAGACATTGGGTCGCCTTTCTGGCCATATGCTACCCTGGTATGCAAAGGAATTTTCTCTGGGTTTTACCCATACCTTGAAACACAGTATGATGGATAAAACATGAACATATTAAAATATCCGGTTCCTTTGGGTCCAGCAGGTCCATACTTCCCAGTTCTCCATGCCGGAACTGGGACACCCTAGGGTCCAATTTGCGACCTGCTACGACCTGGGAAACCGGAGATACACAAATACACTTAAAACCATTTCACATTTTAATACATAAATCTCCGCTGTAAATTAAATCATGTTTTTTCACTAAATCCCCATTGAAAACAATGGGCTTCGCCGCCATAGGCTTTCAATGGCAAACCGCCGCCGTTGGCGGCTATGGGAATCCCCGCCATAGACTTTCAACGGGGCGATGCCGCCGTTGAAGTCAATGGAGTTTTTTCGCCGTAGCCGGTCAATGGGTTTTGGCCACCATTGGAGTCTATGGGAAAAGTCCCGAACCTTCAAGGGGGTCCATACTCCGTCGGGTTGGCCCAAGTGGGTCAAGGATGGGTCTGCAGCGATGCCGGAGCAGTGGCTACAGATACCCCAAACCTCGATCCGCTGGGCCCTCCGGAACCGGAGCTATGGATTACCAATATTCAGCTTTTCACACTTAGTCGTTTACTCGAGCTGTTTCTGCCGCCGCCATTGGAACCTATGGCGCGGCCCGCTCTTCTCGGTTCGACCCTTATCGGGGGTCCAGGATACGGGGACCCGGTTGGGGTCGAGTGGGGGGAGGTCTAGGAACTAGGGACAGAAAGAATTTTATTTCTAGGGGCCCTAGAACTGTTTATTCCCACGCCACTTGTCGTTGAACTTGACTTGTAAGTGATCAAAGCTCCCCTATTGAAAATGTATCCGCTTTGCGGTTAAGTGGTTTGGACGGCAGCCAACTCGTTCCTGGAAAGCTCTCTCGAGGATTTCTCCATTGAACTCAATGAGCCCATTGACTTTCAATGGGAAACCGCCGCTCTCCCTCTCGGTCGCCATCTGCTGGTCTTCTCAGGAAACAGGACCCAACCAGCAAGATTCACCATTAGAAAGCATTGAGCCCTAATGGCGGCCTATGGGAACCTGCAAAATGGTGCCTGAAAAGGCGGGAAAGTTACACAAAGGGCTATAATAACTATATCACTATTAACCCTTGTGCTCCCGGATGGATCCCAGTGTGTGTGTGATGCAGACACTGATTAACAATAAAATATGGGGGAACAGGGAATATACATGTTCAGGTAATGACAAGGGTCAAATCACATGTCTGGGCCTCAGCCCAGTTAACCCCTTGTCTCCCTGGTGAGGTTAGAGGGTGGCCAATTGGGGTGTAACCCCTTTAATCCCGGGCCAAATCCTCACGACCGTCACAGGTGTATGTGTGATAAAGAGAGAGGTGGGGGGGTGTATGTGTGATAAAGAGAGAGGTGGGGGGGTGTATGTGTGATAAAGAAAGAGGTGGGTGGGGTGTATGCGTGATAAAGAGAGAGGTGGGGGGGTGTATGCGTGATAAAGAGAGAGGTGGGGGGTGTATGTGTGATAAAGAGAGAGGTGGGGGGGTGTATGTGTGATAAAAAGAGAGGTGGGGGGTGTATGTGTGATAAAGAGAGAGGTGGTGGGGTGTGTGTGTGATAAAGAGAGAGATGGGTGTGTGTGATAAAGAGAGAGGTGGGGATGTGTGATAAAGAGAGATGTGGGGGGGTGTGATAAAGAGAGAGGTGGGGGGGTGTATGTGTGATAAAGACAGAGGTGGGGGTGTATGTGTGATAAAGAGAGAGGTGGGGGTGTGTGTATGTATGATAAAGAGAGAGGTGGGGGGGTGTATGTGTGATAAAGAGAGATGTGGGGGGTGTATGTGTGAGAAAGAGAGAGGTGGGGGGGTGTATGCGTGATAAAGAGAGAGGTGGGGGGGTGTATGTGTGATAAAGAGAGAGGTGGGGGAGTGTATGTGTGATAAAGAGAGAGGTGGGGGGGTGTATGTGTGATAAAGACAGAGGTGGGGGGGTGTATGCGTGATAAAGAGAGAGGTGGAGGGGGGTGTATGTGTGATAAAGAGAGAGGTGGGCGGGTGTATGTGTGAAGAAGTGAAGATCATCAGGAAGCGCAATGTCATGCAAAAAACAGAAGAAAATTCCCTGATGGTGCAGTATTGTGATTGATATGTGATAAATATCAAGGTGCAGTGTGCTGGATACTCACAAGTGTAGAGTGAGCAATGTTCCCATAAAGGTTTCTTTATGTGTGTCAGCCCGTTGGACCGTCAGACAGGTAAGTGGAATGGTAAGTGCTGGAGACCTTAAGTGAATAATAAAACGGACATAGTGCAGACTGTACAAAATATCTTTAAAAGTAAGTATATGTGCAATACACTCACATGGTTTTAAAAGGTAACAAGCGTTTAGATCACACAGGTTGGATCTCAGCAATGAATGAGCTGTTCTCTGTCCCCCCTCTGCCTCGGCAGGCGTGCGTGTCACCGGTGCGTCTCACCCTGACCGGAAACCGGAAACCGGAAGTGACGTCATCTGCTCTGGGGGACGCCGATCCTGTGGGAGTTTTTCTCATCAGCCTCACTCTACGCGTTTCTCCGTATTGCGGTTTCTTCAGGGTGTATGTGTGATAAAGAGAGAGGTGGGGGGGTGTATGTGTGATAAAGAGAGAGGTGGGGGGGTGTATGTGTGATAAAGAGAGAGGTGGGGGGGTGTATGTGTGATAAAGAGAGAGGTGGGGGGTGTGTGTATGATAAAGAGAGAGGTGGGGGGGTGTGCATGTGACAAAGAGAGAGGTGGGGGGTGTATGTGTGATAAAGAGAGAGGTGGGGGGGTGTACGTGTGATAAAGAGAGAGGTGGGGGGGTGTGCATGTGACAAAGAGAGAGGTGGGGGGGGTGTATGTGCGATAAAGAGAGAGGTGGGGGGGTGTATGTGTGATAAAGAGAGAGGTGGGGGGGTGTATGTGTGATAAAGAGAGAGGTGGGGGGGTGTACGTGTGATAAAGAGAGAGGTGGGGGAGTGTGTACGTGTGATAAAGAGAGGTGGGGGGGTTTACTCTGTGACCTGTGACCTTGCGCACACGCACACACGCTCGTGCACACCCCTCCTGTCTCTCTGGGGGTCCTCCTGGTGTTGTAGAGGTGACACTCCTGGGATCTGAGGCCCAACCCCCAATCCGTCCCTCTTTATACCACCTGGGGTTACCATGGTTACCGGTGAGTGGTCGGGCTGCCCGTTATCTCACCCCAGTCCTGTTACCGGGCAGAACAGGGGCGCGCGCTTTCCAGAATAGGGGCGGGGCTTACATGGCAGTTGGCCGACTTGCCACAATGCCACAGACATTAACCCCTTCTACACCTGTAGTAACCCAGAGGGGGTTCCACATACGCAGACATACATATGCATTGCTGCTCTCTGAAGTGGGAGCCTGCAGCCTTGGCTTTGCCTTCTTACTGCAGTTCCTCGGGTTTATCACATCTCACCCTCTCTCTCCATCTCGTCCTCTCTCCATCTCCATCTCGCCCTCTCTCCATCTCCATCTCGCCCTCTCTCCATCTCCATCTCCCCATCTCTCACTCTCCATTTCCCTCTCTCACTCTCCCTCTCCCTCTCTCCTTTTCCCTCTCTCACTCTCCATCTCACCCTCTCTCACTCTCCCTCTCCCTCTCTCCTTTTCCCTCTCTCACTCTCCATCTCACCCTCTCTCACTCTCCATCTCACCCTCTCTCACTCTCCATCTCTCACTCTCCTTCTCCATCTATCTCCCCCTCTCTCACTCTCCATCTCACCCTCTCACTCTCTATCTCACCTTCTCTCACCCTCCATCTCACCCTCTCTCCATCCCATTTTCCCCTTTTCTTCGCATATTATATACATTTGTTATCTTTATCCAGCCCATTTATACACGTTTTGTTGCTATAATAAACAGTCCGTTTATAAGTGTAACATTTATTCCCTGTTTTACATGATATATGTTATAGAATATTATTCCCAGCCTTTCCTATGTAATGTAACGTGTGGGGATGTATTCTGATATAGGGGTTTATAAGCTATAGGAATAACTCTCCCCCTCTCTCCCTTTCCCCGTTCCCCTCCTAGTGCCACATGGGGTGATACAGTAAAGATGGCCTCATACAACCACCATGCAATGATGTTCTGCTCTCCCACCAGTCACCGCCCGCTCTCTCTCACAGCCACATAGACTGGCCCCGGGTCTCCGGCTGGTGCAGGTCTCCCCCACATGGGCCCTGCCAACCCCTCTTAAAGGCTCCTCTCTCCTAAGTCCCGCCTCTTCCACAGCCTTGGTTATTGGCTGGTGCCATGTCCATCCTGTCACATGACCATGGCACACTGGGCAGGAACCTGGCACTGTGAGTGTGTTGCTGGCGTCACACAGGGGGTTAAACCTGCACCAGAGTTTGTATTCTCCATTTTTGTTGAGGGCCTCAGGGTATCACTAGGGTACAGGAAGCGGTTCCCATACAGAGAAGAACGCTAGAACAGGAGGTCCTGCGCTGAAGCTGGAGGGTGAGAGGCTGAGGGGGAACGGGAGCACGCCCATCTTCACTGAAAGGGTAGTGGCTGCATGGGACCGCCACCCCACCGAGTTAGAGGAGGGTGATACAGTAAAGGAAGGAATGACTGCTCGGTATAGAGACGAGGGTCTCCTACGGTGTATAGGAGAAATGCCAGAGATCAGAGGGGGTGTGAGAAAAAGAAAGAGGTGGGGGTGTGTGTGTGTGATAAAGAGAGAGGTGGGGGAGGGGGTGTATGTGTGATAAAAAGAGGGGGGTGTATGTGTGATAAAGAGAGAGGGGGGGGTGTATGTGTGATAAAGAGAGAGGTGTGGGGAGTGTGTGTGCGATAAAGAGAGAGGTGGGGGGGTATGTGTGATAAAGAGAGAGGTGGGGGGGTGTATGTGTGATAAAGAGAGAGGTGGGGGGGGTGTACGTGTGATAAAGAGAGAGGTGGGGGCGGTGTACATGTGATAAAGGGAGAGGTGGGGGGGGGGTGTATGTGTGATAAAGAGAGAGGTGGGGGGTGTATGTGTGATAAAGAGAGAGGTGGGGGGTGTATGTGTGATAAAGAGAGGTGGGGGGGGTGTATGTGTGATAAAGAGAGAGGTGGGGGGGTGTGTGTTTGATAAAGAGAGAGGTGGGGGAGTGTGTATGTGTGATAAAGAGAGAGGTGGGGGGTGTACGTGTGATAAAGAGAGAGGTGGGGGGGCTGTTGTCACGGTGACTTTATGACAGGCTGTAATTTACACCAAAATATATATAATATATATATATAACTGGGTCTGAACTGGGACGAGAATTAGATATGATAAAATATAATTTATTCCTTGATAAAGGTGAACACACAAAAATGTACAAATAACAGGCAAAATATAGACACTTACTTAAAATGGAAATGATGAAGCAGTCATATCTGGACTGGCAGTTCATACAGCACTCTTCCTAGTCATCAAGACACCAAAGACATGAAAGACCTCTGGCAGGAAGTCAGTGCATAGCGTTTCTCTCAGCAATCAAGATGGTATAGAACAGACTGAACCCAGGATAAAGGGTTGACCACAGATTATATACCTTTTGTGGTCCTATCTTTAACCTTAAGTACAGGTAATTGGTTTTCAATTACCTCCAGCCACTCACTAACCTGGGAACACATTTTAATCCATGCCCCCCTGCAAGTTGGGACATGCGCAGTAGAGCTCTGGGGTCCCATTTCTATAACCCCTCCTCTATATCAGGAATGCCAGCCAGTCTACCAAACGGAGTACCTGGCAGGAAATCCTTTGTTGTGAGGTGTGAACTGGAACACTTGAAGACTGCTCTGGTTTGAGTAGTCTCCACCCTCATGCAAACAGTAGAGGTGACAAAATCCTTTGAAACATACTCAAGTCCTAGACATTGGGTCGCCTTTCTGGCCATATGCTACCCTGGTATGCAAAGGAATTTTCTCTGGGTTTTACCCATACCTTGAAACACAGTATGATGGATAAAACATGAACATATTAAAATATCCGGTTCCTTTGGGTCCAGCAGGTCCAAACTTCCCAGTTCTCAATGCCGTAACTGGGACACCCTAGGGTCCAATTTGCGACCTGCTACGACCTGGGAAACCGGAGATACACAAATACACCTAAACCGTTTCACATTTTAATACATAAATCTCCGCTGTAAATTAAATCACGTTTTTTCACTAAATCCCCATTGAAAACAACGGCCTTCGTCGCCATAGGCTTTAAATGGCAAACCGCCGCCGTTGGCGGCTATGGGAATCCCCGCCATAGACTTTCAACGGGGCGATGCTGCCGTTGAAGTCAATGGAGTTTTTCCGCCGTAGCCGGTCAATGGGTTTTGGCCACCATTGGAGTCTATGTGAAAAGTCACGAACCTTCAAGGGGGTCCATACTCCGTCGGGTTGGCCCAAGCGGGTCAAGGATGGGTCTGCAGCGATGCCGGAGCAGTGGCTACAGATACCCCAAACCCCGATCCGCTGGGCCCTCCGGAACCGGAGCTATGGATTACCAATATTCAACTTTTCACACTTAGTCGTTTACTCGAGCTGTTTCTGCCGCCGCTATTGGAACCTATGGCGCGGCCCGCTCTTCTCGGTTCGACCTTTATCGGGGGTCCAGGATACGGGGACCCGGTTGTGGTCGAGTGGGGGGAGGTCTAGGAACTAGGGACAGAAAGAATTTTATTTCTAGGGGCCCTAGAACTGTTTATTCCCACGCCACTTGTCGTTGAACTTGACTTGTAAGTGATCAAAGCTCCCCTATTGAAAATGTATCCGTTTTGCGGTTAAGCGGTTTGGACGGCAGCCAACTTGTTCCTGGAAAGCTCTCTCGAGGATTTCTCCATTGAAGTCAATGAGCCCATTGACTTTCAATGGGAAACCGCCGCTCTCCCTCTCGGTCGCCATCTGCTGGTCTTCTCAGGAAACAGGTGTATGTGTGATAAAGAGAGAGGTGGGGGTGTGTGTGTGTGATAAAGAGAGAGGTGGGGGGGGGGTATGTGTGATAAAGAGAGGGGTGGGGGTGTGTGTGTGTTACTTTGTATGTAATGGTCTCTTTAACTGAACCCAGTAATGAGCTAAACACACTGCGCAGGCGCACGATACAGCATTGTATCAGGGCCATTACTGTGCCTATACTTAGGGCAAGCATGCGCAGTGAGGCTGTCTGAAGTCTATACCGCTGGAAACACATGCCAGCCATGCTGTGAGTCAGCAAGGGCGCCAGGGACGATCAGTGGTGACGTCACGGACATGCGCATTTGCAACTATTAGGTCCGTTTTTGCCAGTAGTACCCGAGGGCAGCTTCCTGACAGAGTAGTGCAGGCGACGGTCCTGGAATAAACGCAGGCTGATGACGTCACGCTCATGTTTACTGTGTATCTGAGAAATTGAGCAGCTAGCACTGCCCTCATTAAGGTAGGCGTTGACATGGTATATCCTTATCATTGGTTCTTTGGTTATGATACTGTGTGTAAGCTCTTTAAACCCAGCTGTTTACCCTTTATTCCTCATGCTATCTATTAATTACAACAGGTGGCACCACTCACTAGCCCAATTATATCCCTATTTAAGAAGCATGTTACCCTGCCTACAGTACCACTCCCAGTAGAAGGCTCAGGTCGAAACGCGTAGGAGCAGGTCCAGTAGGCAGGATCCCCTGTTTTGTCCCCCCCTAGGGACATGTCCATGTGCTAAGAGATGTGCTCTTTGTTTCCTCCCCAGACACTGCTGAGTACCTGACCTGAGGTGATGTATTGTGTATTTTGCTGCTGCAGATTTTGGTGTGCTTTTTTTGATTACAACATGTGTGCTTTACATTGAGTCTTACTAACGTTACATTACTCTGTATCTATCCCAGATTTAAGGGAGATAAAAGCGTATTGTTGTCTCTGTATTTACCACGTTTTCTAGCCACCATTCTTTATCTGCAGTAAGCTGTACTATTTCCACCCTGTCAGGTACTTCAGAGCATTTATTCTGTTTATTCAGATTTTGTATTGTCCATTATGGGACACTCTGGTTAGAGGATAAAACAAGTTTTGCTATATAGGGGATCCATGCCTTATTTTAAAACTTTCTTTGCTTTGTATTTTAAATTTATGTTCTGTGACAATTTTCAATAAAATTTTGTGTATTTGTACTGCCAGGCACACTAGAGTGCTTTATTTTGGGCTCTTTTTCTCTCTTCCAATATTATATGCCCTTATAGCACCACCGACAGATTATTATATCTAGATTTATCCAAAGTCGGTTTTGTAGTTGCCTTAACCTGTCTTATGGATGCGGGGTCATCTCTTTTTCTCAAAATATATATATCATATATATATATATATATATACATATACATATATATACACATATATATATATATACACACACACACACACACACACACACACACACACACACACACACACACACACACACACACACACAGCAACATATAATAACAGCGCTGCGAATATACACACACACAAACACACACACAAACACACACACACACACACACAGACACACACACAGACACACACACACTGCAACATATAATAACAGCGCTGCGTATTACCCTGCCATCATTTCCCTGCAGGAAGCCTGTATAAGCTGCACATAAAGCAGTATAGCCATTTATTCTAATCTTCTTACCTATCATGCCACCGAATATATATACACACACATACACACATACATACACACACACACACACACACACACACACACACACACACACACACACACACAGCAACATATAATAACAGCGCTGCGTATTACCCTGTCATCATTTCCCTGCAGGAAGCCTGTATAAGCTGCACATAATGCAGTATAGCCATTTATTCTAATCTTCTTACCTATCATGCCACCGAATATACACACACACACACACACACACACACACACACACACACACACACACACACACACACACACACACACACACACACACACACACACACACACACACACACACACACACACACACACACACACACACACACACACACACACACACACACACTGCAACATATAATAACAGCGCTGCGTATTACCCTGCCATCATTTCCCTGCAGGAAGCCTGTATAAGCTGCACATAAAGCAGTATAGCCATTTATTCTAATCTTCTTACCTATCATGCCACCGAATATACACACACACACACACACACACACACACACACACACACACACACACACACACACACACACACACACACACACACACACACACACACACACACACACACACACACACACACACACACACTGCAACATATAATAACAGCGCTGCGTATTACCCTGCCATCATTTCCCTGCAGGAAGCCTGTATAAGCTGCACATAATACAGTATAGCCATTTATTCTAATCTTCTTACCTATCATGTCACCGAATACACACACACACACACACACACACACACACACACACACACACACACACACACACACACACACACACACACACACACACACACACACACACACACACACACACACACACACACACACACACACACACACACACACACACACTGCAACATATAATAACAGCGCTGTGTATTACCCTGCCATCATTTCCCTGCAGGAAGCCTGTATAAGCTGCACATAATGCAGTATAGTAATGTAGTCGGCCATTTGTCAGGCCTGCTGAGCGGAGGCGTGGTGGGGTCTGCACAGCGGTGGCGTGGACGGGTATGAGGGGGCGTGGACGGGTAAGAAGGGGGGAGGACAGCAGAGGCGGTTATATTGATGGTGTATGATGTTGAATGCGGTAGAGAGGTAGAGAGAGGGTGTGAAAGTGAGGTGTGTGATGATTGAGGAGGTGGAGAGGTTAGTAAAGGGCGCAGGGAGAGGGTTGGAAAGTGGGTTACACTTACCTAGGTCGGTGGGTGAGTCCGCAGGGGTGATCCCAGGGGGGTAGGGTGAGTCCGCAGGGAGAGAGTCTCCGAGGCTATTAGGCTTCAGAGTCTCGGGGTATTGTATTGTATGAGTGGGCGGGATCTGGGAAGGCTGAAATGGTGATGCTTCACAATTAATATGTTATTGTTTTGGGAAGGCGGCCATTTTGTTAGCGGCCGGTAAGGCCTTGGACATAGTAAGCGCTTAGGTGCTGCCGCTCGCTCTCGCTTGCTGCCGCTCGCTCTACCAGGAGCTTCTTGCTGTCCTTGCAGAGGAGACAGTAAGCGCTTGGGAGGCGGGTATCACTGTGTGTGTGTGTCACTTTGAAGTCGTTTGTGTGTCACTGGGGAACCTGTGTGTGTGTGTGTGTGTGTATATATATGTGTGTGTGTGTGTGTGTGTGTGTGTATATATGTGTGTGTGTGTGTGTGTGTGTGTATATTATATAATATTTTAAAAATTAAAAAAAAGACATGTGAGAATAAATTATTTATTAACATTGTGCAACTTTGATAAATATATTCGCGCACACACATCACACACCACACAGACACATACACACTGGTACACACACACACATACACACACACACACGCGCGCACACAAGCACACACATACACACACACATACACACTGGTACACACACACACATATACACACACACATACACGCGCGCACACACGCACACACACACACGCACACACGCATGCACATGCACATGCACACACACACATGGACACACTCACATACATGCACATGCACACACACATGCACACACACACATGCACGCACGCACGCACATGCACACACACACAAACACACACGCACGCGCACACACACACGCACACACACACATAGATACATACATGCTCACACACATACATGCACACACACACACATACACACGGGGCAGAAGGGGGCACATCACCCGCTCCCCCCCCCCCCCCCCGGCAGCGCAAGCCCCCTCCATCTCCCGCAGGCTGACAGCCACAGGGATCGGGCAGATGGAGGCACATCACCCGCTCCCCCCCGGCAGCGCAAGCCCCCTCCATCTCCCGCAGGCTGACAGCCACAGGGATCGGGCAGATGGAGGCACATCACCCGCTCCCCCCCGGCAGCGCAAGCCCCCTCCATCTCCCGCAGGCTGACAGCCACAGGGATCGGGCAGATGGAGGCACATCACCCGCTCCCCCCCCCCCCCCGGCAGCGCAAGCCCCCTCCATCTCCCAGCGCAAGCCCCCTCACTCACTCCGCTGGCGCCAGACCCCGTTCACATTTCCCTGCTCTCCTTCCATTGGTTGCTGAGGCGTCACGTGAGCGGAGTCAGCGCGTGAATTTAAAATTTCACTGTCGGCTCTGTTCAAGCGCGCCTCAGCAAGCAAGGGAAAGCATGCGCGAGCCCCTACTAAAGCCGCTCTAATTGCGGTTGTAGGGGCTCAGTGGCAAGCAGCAGCAAGCGAGAGCAAGCGAGAGCAAGCAAGCAGTAACCATGCCCTGGGCCTAAGGCTGAAATTTTGACCGGTGAGCTAGATTTTGTTGCATGAAGTGTGTTAATGAAGGGGGACAATCGTGCAGGAAGGCGGCCATTTTTGTGAGAGCGTGGCTGGGTAACAGGGGGGGTGGACAGAGAGGTGGGTTAAACTTACCAAGGTGGGTGTCTGACTCCGCTGGGGTTATCCCAGGGGTGTAGGGAGAGTCTCCGAGGCTATGCTGAGTGCTCAGTTTAGGCTTCAGAGTCTCGGGTGACAGTCTCAGGGGGTATGGAGAGTGCAGGGGTGGGAGTCTGTGGCAGTATGTGTGTGTGTCACAGTGGAGTAGGTGTGTCCGTGATGTCAGCGTACCTCTTGGCCAATGAGACCCGTGGGGGAGGCAGGACATGGGCGGGAGGACCGAGGGACCAATGAGAATCCCCACATCTACTAACAATCAAGCAAATTTCATTTTTATATATATCTAGATGTATACTGTATGTATGTATGTAACCCCACTCCTTGCCCGGCTCAAAAGGAGGGGACTGCACAGTGTGATAATGTCTATAGGTGCAGATGTTACGCACTGAGATCCTTGCGTACCTTATTCTCAGGCTGGTGTCCGGCTGGCTGGAACAGTAAGCGGGACTGTGGTCAGTGTTGAGGATGAAAAAGGTGCCAGAGACTTTTATAAAAGAACGTGGTTTAGTGACAGGAATCAGAAAGTGGCTTCCCTGGGGGCCACACATACCCAGGGAGGTCCACAGGCTTAGTGTCACGTGTAGATCTTGTGAGTGCCCCATCTCTGGGAGAAGGAGCACATAATAAGAGAGGCAGAGGTCCCAAAATGGGGCCGTCGCATCCATAAGGGCTGCTGTGCCTGTAGGGGGTACATATGATTGCTTCCTTCCCCCCTCCCCCCACCACGAGGTTTGTGAGGTTCGCACGTGCCTAAGGGAGGTGCAGACCAGCTCAGGTTTGCTAATTAGAACCAGCATTACCCCCTCTGCTAATCACTGTCTCACTATGTAGGATCCAGCTGGGTTGGCGTTATTTCTGATGCCTAGTTTGGTATATAAGTGCGTCACAGTTAGCATTAAACATGACCCCAGATGAAGTCCGGTGGGAAGAAACGTGTTGGGCATTTTTTGATGCCACCGTACCCAATCTCCTGAGAAGCCCCGATTGGAAGGAGACTGCTGAGACGGCCGTGACGTGGCGGAGTGCCCCCACTGCGGGTGAGAGACGCTGGCAGAGGCAATCGCGGTCTGTTCCTGACTGAGAAGTGGAGCGGTCGCATCGGGTGCTGTTATCTAAGGAGAAGGGTTGGAGTGCGCCCGAAGTCACTTCTTGTTTACTTACCAGCAGGGAGAGAGTGAGCGTGTTACCAGCGGGGAGAGTGTGAGCGTGTTACCAGCGGGGAGAGCGTGAGCGTGTTACCGGCGGGGAGAGCGTGAGCGTGTTACCAGCGGGGAGAGTGTGAGCGTGTTACCAGCGGGGAGAGTGTGAGCGTGTTACCAGCGGGGAGAGTGTGAGCGTGTTACCAGCGGGGGGAGCGTGAGTGTGTTACCAGCGGGGAGAGAGTGAGCGTGTTACCAGCGGGGAGAGCGTGAGAGTGTTACCAGCGGGGGGAGCGTGAGTGTGTTACCAGCGGGGAGAGAGTGAGCGTGTTACCAGCGGGGAGAGCGTGAGCGCGTTACCAGCGGGGAGAGTGTGAGTGTGTTACCAGCGGGGAGAGTGTGAGCGTGTTACCAGCGGGGAGAGCGTGAGCGTGTTACCAGCGGGGAGAGCGTGAGCGTGTTACCAGCGGGGAGAGCGTGAGCGTGTTACCAGCGGGGAGAGTGTGAGCGTGTTACCAGTGGGGAGAGTGTGAGCGTGTTACCAGCGGGGAGAGCGTGAGCGTGTTACCAGCGGGGAGAGTGTGAGCGTGTTACCAGCGGTTAGAGTGTGAGCGTGTTACCAGCGGGGAGAGCGTGAGCGTGTTACCAGCGGGGAGAGCGTGAGCGTGTTACCAGCGGGGAGAGTGTGAGCGTGTTACCAGCGGGGAGAGTGTAAGCGTGTTACCAGCGGGGAGAGTGTGAGCGTGTTACCAGCGGGGAGAGCGTGAGCGTGTTACCAGCGGGGAGAGCGTGAGCGTGTTACCAGCGGGGACAGTGTGAGCGTGTTACCAGCGGGGAGAGTGTGAGTGTGTTACCAGCGGGGAGAGCGTGAGCGTGTTACCAGCGGGGAGAGTGTGAGCGTGTTACCAGCGGGGAGAGCGTGAGCGTGTTACCAGCGGGGAGAGCGTGAGCGTGTTACCAGCGGGGAGAGTGTGAGCGTGTTACCAGCGGGGAGAGTGTGAGCGTGTTACCGGCGGGGAGAGTGTGAGCGTGTTACCAGCGGGGAGAGTGTGAGCGTGTTACCAGCGGGGAGAGTGTGAGCGTGTTACCAGCGGGGAGAGTGTGAGAGGTGTTACCAGCGGGGAGAGTGTGAGAGGTGTTACCAGCGGGGAGAGCGTGAGCGTGTTACCAGCGGGGAGAGCGTGAGCGTGTTACCAGCGGGGAGAGTGTGAGCGTGTTACCAGCGGGGAGAGGGTGAGCGTGTTACCAGCGGGGAGAGCGTGAGCGTGTTACCAGCGGGGAGAGTGTGAGCGTGTTACCAGCGGGGAGAGCGTGAGTGTGTTACCAGCGGGGAGAGCGTGAGCGTGTTACCAGCGGGGAGAGTGTGAGCGTGTTACCAGCGGGGAGAGTGTGAGCGTGTTACCAGCGGGGAGAGTGTGAGTGTGTTACCAGCGGGGAGAGCGTGAGCGTGTTACCAGCGGGGAGAGCGTGAGCGTGTTACCAGCGGGGAGAGTGTGAGCGTGTTACCAGCGGGGAGAGTGTGAGTGTGTTACCAGCGGGGAGAGCGTGAGCGTGTTACCAGCGGGGAGAGTGTGAGCGTGTTACCAGCGGGGAGAGTGTGTGCGTGTTACCAGCGGGGAGAGTGTGAGCGTGTTACCAGCGGGGAGAGCGTGAGCGTGTTACCAGCGGGGAGAGTGTGAGCGTGTTACCAGCGGGGAGAGTGTGAGCGTGTTACCAGCGGGGAGAGCGTGAGCGTGTTACCAACAGGGAGAGCGTGAGCGTGTTACCAGCGGGGAGAGTGTGAGCGTGTTACCAGCGGGGAGAGCGTGAGCGTGTTACCGGCGGGGAGAGCGTGAGTGTGTTACCGGCGGGGAGAGTGTGAGCGTGTTACCAGCGGGGAGAGTGTGAGCGTGTTACCAGCGGGGAGAGCGTGAGCGTGTTACCAGCGGGGAGAGCGTGAGCGTGTTACCAGCGGGGAGAGCGTGAGCGTGTTACCAGCGGGGAGAGTGTGAGCGTGTTACCAGCGGGGAGAGTGTGAGAGTGTTACCAGCGGGGAGAGTGTGAGAGTGTTACCAGCGGGGAGAGTGTGAGCGTGTTACCAGCGGGGAGAGTGTGAGAGTGTTACCAGCGGGGAGAGTGTGAGCGTGTTACCAGCGGGGAGAGTGTGAGAGTGTTACCAGCGGGGAGAGTGTGAGTGTGTTACCAGCGGGGAGAGCGTGAGCGTGTTACCAGCGGGGAGAGGGTGAGCGTGTTACCAGCGGGGAGAGCGTGAGCGTGTTACCAGCGGGGAGAGCGTGAGCGTGTTACCAGCGGGGAGAGTGTGAGCGTGTTACCAGCGGGGAGAGTGTGAGCGTGTTACCAGCGGGGAGAGTGTGTTACCAGCGGGGAGAGAGTGAGCGTGTTACCAGCGGGGAGAGCGTGAGCGTGTTACCAGCGGGAGAGTGTGAGCGTGTTACCAGCGGGGAGAGCGTGAGCGTGTTACCAGCGGGGAGAGTGTGAGCGTGTTACCAGCGGGGAGAGCGTGAGCGTGTTACCAGAGGGGAGAGCGTGAGCGTGTTACCAGCGGGGAGAGCGTGAGCGTGTTACCAGCGGGGAGAGCGTGAGCGTGTTACCAGAGGGGAGAGCGTGTTACCAGCGGGGAGAGTGTGAGCGTGTTACCAGCGGGGAGAGCGTGAGCGTGTTACCAGCGGGGAGAGTGTGAGCGTGTTACCGGCGGGGAGAGTGTGAGCGTGTTACCAGCGGGGAGAGCGTGAGCGTGTTACCAGCGGGGAGAGTGTGAGCGTGTTACCAGCGGGGAGAGTGTGAGCGTGTTACCAGCGGGGAGAGTGTGAGCGTGTTACCAGCGGGGAGAGGGTGAGCGTGTTACCAGCGGGGAGAGTGTGAGCGTGTTACCAGCGGGGACAGCGTGAGCGTGTTACCAGCGGGGAGAGAGTGAGTGTGTTACCAGCGGGGAGAGTGTGAGTGTGTTACCAGCGGGGAGAGCGTGAGTGTGTTACCAGCGGGGAGAGCGTGAGCGTGTTACCAGCGGGGAGAGAGTGAGTGTGTTACCAGCGGGGAGAGTGTGAGTGTGTTACCAACAGGGAGAGCGTGAGCGCGTTACCAGTGGGGAGAGCGTGAGAGTGTTACCAGCGGGGAGAGCGTGAGTGTGTTACCAGCGGGGAGAGCGTGAGCGTGTTATTATCACCTCTGTGTTGTCTGTCATCTTGTAGTATTAGGGATGCTCTCGCCCCCCCCCCCCCTGCAGTACTAAGGACACTCGACCCCCCCCCCCCCTGCAGTATTAGGGACACTCACCCATCCCCTGCAGTTTTAGGGACTCTCACCCATCCCCTGCAGTATTAGGGACGGTCTCACCCATCCCCTGCAGTATTAGGGACACTCACCCATCCCCTGCAGTATTAAGGACACTCACCTACCCCCTGCAGTATTAGGGACACTCTCACCCATCCCCTGCAGTATTAGGGACACTCTCACCCATCCCCTGCAGTATTAGGGACACTCTCACCCATCCCCTGCAGTATTAGGGACACTCTCACCCATCCCCTGCAGTATTAGGGACACTCGCCTACCCCCTGCAGTATTAGGGACACTCACCCATCCCCTGCAGTATTAGGGACGCTCTCACACACCCCCTGCAGTATTAGGGACACTCGCCCATCCCCTGCAGTATTAGGGACACTCACCCATCCCCTGCAGTATTAAGTACACTCACCCATCCCCTGCAGTATTAGGGACACTCATCTATCCCCTGCAGTATTAGGGACGGTCTCACCCACCCCCTGCAGTATTAGGGACACTCTCACCCATCCCCTGCAGTATTAGGGACGCTCTCACACACCCCCTGCAGTATTAGGGACACTCGCCCATCCCCTGCAGTATTAAGGACACTCACCCATCCCCTGCAGTATTAGGGACACTCATCTACCCCCTGCAGTATTAGGGACACTCACCCATCCCCTGCAGTATTAAGGACGCTCTCACCCATCACCTGCAGTATTAGGGACGCTCTCACACACCCCCTGCAATATTAGGGACACTCACCCACCCCCTGCAGTATTAGGGACACTCACCCACCCCCTGCAGTATTAAGGACGCTCTCACCCATCCCCTGCAGTATTAGGGACGCTCTCACCCACCCCCTGCAGTATTAGGGACGGTCTCACCCACCCCCTGCAGTATTAGGGATGGTCTCACCCACCCTCTGCAGTATTAGGGACGGTCTCACCCATCCCCTGCAGTATTAGGGACGGTCTCACCCACCCCCTGCAGTATTAGGGACGGTCTCACCCACCCCCTCCTTTATTGGAGAAGCTGTATGAAACACTGGGGGGCGCTCACACACTTCCTACGCCAATGTGAATAGTGAAGGTGAATAAAATAAACAGCAAAATGATTCCTGAGGAAGCTGCTCAGTCTGCACAGCGAAACGCGTTGGGTGAGACACATCGTGGGATCCAGAGAAGAGCAGAGAGAACTCACAGCCGGCGGAGAATACAGAGGGAAGGAGCGCGAGTTCGCGCCAACCGGAAGTGACGCCGGATGCGGAGGAGAACGGGGGAGCTCGGCGAGGGCGCGACTCACTGCGCACAATACGAACCCAATATACCTCCATATCCCTGATACATTGTTCCAGAGTATGCGCGTCTCTCCCTCCCGTTACCACGGCGACGCTGGCGGGGTTACTGCTCATTTCCTGTCCCATTGGGACGGGGACATGTACAGCCCGTACCCCCCTTTGTATGTATGTGTTAGCCATATTGCACCATGTTATTGTCTGTATTTCATGGCACCTTCTCATCGCTCCCCTGATGTTTAGAGGTTATTGGAGAAGCGCTCACCCTTTCCCTTCAATTATTAGGGACGCTCTCACCTGTGTACAGTGTGTGTAATTAACAAGCAGCGGTACTGTGTGTGTGTAAATAACAAGCATCGGTACTGTGTGTGTGTGTAATTAACAAGCAGCGGTACTGTGTGTGTGTGTAATTAACAAGCAGCGGTACTGTGTGTGCGTGTAATTAACAAGCAGCGGTACTGTGTGTGCGTGTAATTAACAAGCAGCGGTACTGTGTGTGCGTGTAATTAACAAGCAGCGGTACTGTGTGTGTGTAATTAACAAGCAGCGGTACTGTGTGTGTGTAAATAACAAGCAGCGGTACTGTGTGTGCGTGTAATTAACAAGCAGCGGTACTGTGTGTGTGTAATTAAAAAGCAGCGGTACTGTGTGTGTGTAAATAACAAGCAGTGGTACTGTGTGTGCGTGTAATTAACAAGCAGCAGTACTGTGTGTGTAATTAACAAGCAGCGGTACTGTGTGTGTGTAATTAACAAGCAGCGGTACTGTGCGTGTGTGTAATTAACAAGCAGCGGTACTGTGTGTGTGTAATTAACAAGCAGCGGTACTGTGTGCGCGTGTAATTAACAAGCAGCGGTACTGTGTGTGCGTGTAATTAACAAGCAGCGGTACTGTGTGTGTGTAATTAACAAGCAGCGGTACTGTGTGTGCGTGTAATTAACAAGCAGCGGTACTGTGTGTGTGTAATTAACAAGCAGCGGTACTGTGTGTGTGTGTAAATAACAAGCAGTGGTACTGTGTGTGTAATTAACAAGCAGCGGTACTGTGTGTGTGTGTAAATAACAAGCAGTGGTACTGTGCGTGTAATTAACAAGCAGCAGTACTGTGTGTGTAATTAACAAGCAGCGGTACTGTGTGTGTGTAATTAACAAGCAGCGGTACTGTGCTTGTGTGTAATTAACAAGCAGCGGTACTGTGTGTGTGTAATTAACACGCAGCGGTACTGTGCGCGTGTGTAATTAACAAGCAGCGGTACTGTGTGTGTGTAAATAACAAGCAGCGGTACTGTGTGCGTGTAAATAACAAGCAGCGGTACTGTGTGTGTGTAAATAACAAGCAGCGGTACTGTGGGTGTGTAAATAACAAGCAGCAGTACTGTGGGTGTGTAAATAACAAGCAGCGGTACTGTGTGCGTGTAAATAACAAGCAGCGGTACTGTGTGCGTGTAAATAACAAGCAGCGGTACTGTGGGTGTGTAAATAACAAGCAGCGGTACTGTGTGGGTGTGTAAATAACAAGCAGCGGTACTGTGTGGGTGTGTAAATAACAAGCAGCGGTACTGTGTGGGTGTGTAAATAACAAGCAGCGGTTCTGTGTGGGTGTGTAAATAACAAGCAGCGGTACTGTGTGGGTGTGTAAATAACAAGCAGCGGTACTGTGTGTGTGTAAATAACAAGCAGCGGTACTGTGTGGGTGTGTACAAACAAGCAGCGGTACTGTGTGGGTGTGTAAAAACAAGCAGCGGTACTGTGTGGGTGTGTAAATAACAAGCAGTGGTACTGTGGGTGTGTAAATAACAAGCAGCGGTACTGTGGGTGTGTTAATAACAAGCAGCGGTACTGTGGGTGTGTAAATAACAAGCAGCGGTGCTGTGGGTGTGTAAATAACAAGCAGCGGTACTGTGGGTGTGTAAATAACAAGCAGCGGTACTGTGGGTGTGTAAATAACAAGCAGCGGTACTGTGGGTGTGTAAATAACAAGCAGCGGTTTTGTGTGCGTGTAAACAACAAGCAGCGGTACTGTGGGTGTGTAAATAACACGCAGCGGTACTGTGGGTGTGTAAATAACAAGCAGCGGTACTGTGGGTGTGTAAATATCAAGTAAAAGGGATAAAGGAGAATGTTACAGGCAGTAGAGGCTTTCCCCCTAATATCTCCGGAGATAATATACACATTAAATCATGGGACAGTAACCCCATTATTTCCTATGAACAGGACAGGTTTTATCCCTTTGAAACGTAAATGTTTGGCAGATATCCCCACTACATATTATATGCTGCAGCATAACAAGAAAGGCAGGAATCACTGCACACAGCAGAATAACAGGAATAGATAAACGCTCATTGGGTGGTGACACGATTAATAAGACTATCAGATATTATATTATTATCCCACGCGCCTTTAAAGCTGCCGTCCCACCTAGGGCCAAAATAACTCCGCGGCAGAGTTATATCCGGGGGACTGACGCGTCTCTTTACAGTATCACACGCGGAGAAATATTGTGATAACATTTATTAAATGAGATGAGAGACGCGGTGAGAGAAACACGTGTCTGACAAACATTCTCAGGGAGAAGCAGGAATATGTTATTCTGCATCATACAATTCTTATATTATAAAGCATTTCCATTTACTGACACAGCACAAACATATATATGTAATGGGTATACGCTGCTATATTACTTCTATACGCTCGCTCCCAGAACAGGAACTAAACACAGATTAACGCAATCAGATATCCCCAGGACAGGTATGTGAGAGATATATATATATATATCAAATGGAAATATAACTGTATGCTCATTTGCATGTCTTACGCCTTTCACCATTATCACCCAGCACACAGCACTTACACTGCAGCAAGGGATTCTGGGAAATGACATGCAAATGAGCACACAGTGCCACTTTTTGCTTCAAAACCATTTTAAACATGGTTCCCTATAGGCTTAAGCTTGCTGCATAGTCACAGCTTTAAGCACAGCCAGGGTTAAGATGCAGAGCCAGTAACCCTCCCACAGACAGCTGTTTCCACCTTAATGGGTCTCATCAGTGTGGGGTTGGCTACTGGCTATGCATCTTAACCCTGGCTGTGTGTCTCACGCGGGGTTAATAAGTATTGATGCCTGTGTGTGTTTGGGCAAACCAGGACCGCCAACAGAAATTATGGGGCCCAGGACAAAAGGACAGAAGAGAGGGACTGTGAGTATTTCTTTTAGTGTCCCCCTGCAGTGTGAGGGACAGATGTGAGGGGCTGTGTGTCCTGTCTGTGTCCCCCTGCAGTGTGAGGGACAGATGTGAGGGGCTGTGTGTCCTGTCTGTGTCCCCCTGCAGTGGGAGGGACAGATGTGAGGGGCTGTGTGTTCTGTCTGTGTCCCCCTGCAATGGGAGGGACAGATGTGAGGGGCTGTGTGTCCTGTCTGTGTCCCCCTGCAGTGGGAGGGACAGATGTGAGGGGCTGTGTGTCCTGTCTGTGTCCCCCTGCAGTGGGAGGGACAGATGTGAGGGGCTGTGTGTTCTGTCTGTGTCCCCCTGCAGTGGGAGGGACAGATGTGAGGGGCTGTGGGTCCTGTCTGTCACCCTGCAGTGGGAGGGACAGATGTGAGGGGCTGTGTGTCCTGTGTCCCCCTACAGTGGGAGGGACAGATGTGAGGGGCTGTGTGTCCTGTCTGTGTCCCCCTACAGTGGGAGGGACAGATGTGAGGGGCTGTGTGTCCTGTCTGTGTCCCCCTGCAGTGGGAGGGACAGATGTGAGGGGCTGTGGGTCCTGTCTGTGTCACCCTGCAGTGGGAGGGACAGATGTGAGGGGCTGTGGGTCCTGTCTGTGTCCCCCTGCAGTGGGAGGGACAGATGTGAGGGGCTGTGTGTCCTGTGTCCCCCTGCAGTGGGAGGGACAGATGTGAGGGGCTGTGTGTCCTGTGTCCCCCTGCAGTGGGAGGGACAGATGTGAGGGGCTGTGGGTCCTGTCTGTGTCTCCCTGCAGTGGGAGGGACAGATGTGAGGGGCTGTGTGTCCTGTCTTTGTCCCCCTGCAGTGGGAGGGACAGATGTGAGGGGCTGTGTGTCCTGTCTGTGTCCCCATGCAGTGGGAGGGACAGATGTGAGGGGCTGTGGGTCCTGTCTGTGTCACCCTGCAGTGGGAGGGACAGATGTGAGGGGCTGTGGGTCCTGTCTTTGTCCCCCTGCAGTGGGAGGGACAGATGTGAGGGGCTGTGTGTCCTGTCTGTGTCCCCCTGCAGTGGGAGGGACAGATGTGAGGGGCTGTGGGTCCTGTCTGTGTCACACTGCAGTGGGAGGGACAGATGTGAGGGGCTGTGTGTCCTGTGTCCCCCTGCAGTGGGAGGGACAGATGTGAGGGGCTATGTGTCCTGTCTGTGTCCCCCTGTAGTGGGAGGGGCAGATGTAAGGGGCTGTGTGTCCTGTCTGTGTCCCCCTGCAGTGGGAGGGACAGATGTGAGGGGCTGTGGGTCCTGTCTGTGTCCCCCTGCAGTGGGAGGGATAGATGTGAGGGGCTGTGTGTCCTGTCTGTGTCCCCCTGCAGTGGGAGGTACAGATGTGAGGGGCAGTGGGTCCTGTCTGTGTCCCCCTGCAGTGGGAGGGACAGATGTGAGGGGCTGTGGGTCCTGTCTGTGTCACACTGCAGTGGGAGGGACAGATGTGAGGGGCTGTGTGTCCTGTGTCCCCCTGCAGTGGGAGGGACAGATGTGAGGGGCTGTGTGTCCTGTCTGTGTCCCCCTGTAGTGGGAGGGGCAGATGTGAGGGGCTGTGCGTCCTGTCTGTGTCCCCCTACAGTGGTAGGGACAGATGTGAGGGGCTGTGTGTCCTGTCTGTGTCCCCCTGCAGTGGGAGGGACAGATGTGAGGGGCTGTGGGTCCTGTCTGTGTCCCCCTGCAGTGGGAGGGACAGATGTGAAGGGCCGTGTGTCCTGTCTGTGTCACCCTGCAGTGGGAGGGACAGATGTGAGGGGCTGTGGGTCCTGTCTGTGTCCCCCTGCAGTGGGAGGGACAGATGTGAGGGGCTGTGTGTCCTGTGTCACCCTGCAGTGGGAGGGACAGATGTGAGGGGCTGTGTGTCCTGTCTGTGTCCCCCTGCAGTGGGAGGGACAGATGTGAGGGGCTGCGTGTCCTGTCTGTGTCTCCCTGCAGTGGGAGGGACAGATGTGAGGGGCTGTGTGTCCTGTCTGTGTCCCCCTGCAGTGGGAGGGACAGATGTGAGGGGCTGTGGGTCCTGTGTCACCCTGCAGTGGGAGGGACAGATGTGAGGGGCTGTGTGTCCTGTCTGTGTCACCCTGCAGTGGGAGGGACATATGTGAGGGGCTGTGTGTCCTGTCTGTGTCCCCCTGCAGTGGGAGGGACAGATGTGAGGGGCTGTGGGTCCTGTCTGTGTCACCCTGCAGTGGGAGGGACAGATGTGAGGGGCTGTGTGTCCTGTCTGTGTCCCCCTGCAGTGGGAGGGACAGATGTGAGGGGCTGTGCGTCCTGTCTGTGTCACCCTGCAGTGGGAGGGACAGATGTGAGGGGCTGTGGGTCCTGTCTGTGTCACCCTGCAGTGGGAGGGACAGATGTGAGGGGCTGTGGGTCCTGTCTGTGTCTCCCTGCAGTGGGAGGGACAGATGTGAGGGGCTGTGGGTCCTGTCTGTGCCCCCCTGCAGTGGGAGGGACAGATGTGAGGGGCTGTGGGTCCTGTC
Organism: Ascaphus truei; assembly: GCF_040206685.1. NCBI lineage: Eukaryota > Metazoa > Chordata > Amphibia > Anura > Ascaphidae > Ascaphus > Ascaphus truei. The sequence continues at coordinate 141,154 of NW_027456722.1, read as the reverse complement.
TGTGTCTCCCTGCAGTGGGAGGGACAGATGTGAGGGGCTGTGGGTCCTGTCTGTGTCCCCCTGCAGTGGGAGGGACGGATGTGAGGGGCTGTGGGTCCTGTCTGTGTCCCCCTGCAGTGGGAGGGGCAGATGTGAGGGGCTGTGGGTCCTGTCTGTGTCCTCCTGCAGTGGGAGGGGCAGATGTGAGGGGCTGTGGGTCCTGTCTGTGTCCCCCTGCAGTGGGAGGGACAGATGTGAGGGGCTGTGTGTCCTGTCTTTGTCTCCTTGCAGTGGGAGGGACAGATGTGAGGGGCTGTGGGTCCTGTCTGTGTCACCCTGCAGTGGGAGGGACAGATGTGAGGGGCTGTGGGTCCTGTCTGTGTCCCCCTGCAGTGGGAGGGACAGATGTGAGGGGCTGTGGGTCCTGTCTGTGTCCCCCTGCAGTGGGAGGGACAGATGTGAGGGGCTGTGGGTCCTATCTGTGTCCCCCTGCAGTGGGAGGGACAGATGTGAGGGGCTGTGGGTCCTGTCTGTGTGTGCAATCACCCCACACGTCTGCCTGTGATGTCTCTCCCACTTACTCACCCTCTGTCTCTTTCTCTCTCCACAACTGCACTGATTGAGATTGGCCGTCTCTTGTCATGTGGTCTCTCTCGCCTGCAGGGGCTTCTGGGAGTTGTAGTCCTGCTTCTCTTCTGTTACAATTTTAGTTACAGACGTGAACTACGAGTCCCAGAATCCCGTGTAAAACTGTGACATCATAATGATTCAACCAATCAATGCGCAGATCTGTGGTAACCACAACCCTCCCCCACAAGGCTGCAGCAAGGCCCCGCCCCGTAGTCAGGCAATGAGAGCCAATAAGAGCCAAGGCCCGCCCCGCAGTCAGCCAATGGGAGAGCTTGAGTGCCAATGAGAGCGCACACAAACCCACAAACACAATATACACTATATCTATGGGTTCCCTGCTGGGCCGGGATCAGTACTCCTAGCTCCTGATTCTGACCCAGCCATTACCCCATACACAGAACGCAGCATGAAGAGGCTCAGTGAAGGTGGCAGTGACGGTGTGTAAGTGTCTGATCGGGTCACACAGCTGATAAAAGGACAGCCGCCCAGCCTCATAGTCCAGGTATATTCCTAATCTCTGCACGGGAGACTCGGGATATATCCGTGTACGTGTTGAGTCATGTCTCACTGCATGATAATAACCCCACATGTGCAAACCCCAGGACTTCTTATTCTCTCCTATGATGGACTGACGTCCTTTCCTTACTATACTGGGATAGGAAATCCCTACCCCCCTGCCCCCTGAGCCACTGATCTCCACCTCCCAGTAATGTTGTCCTGAGGAAAAACTCCTGCTGCTTAAAACCTGATTATAATGCCCAAATCTCTCTGGTGTATCCGGGCGTAACTGGTCTGTTTCTGAGCAGGATGCAGTTTTCAGGTCACCTGATACAGATACATGATTAGCCGCTGTATTTACATCCAGTAATATGCCTGAATCCCCCTGCACACAGAACCCGCTCTTTGCTTTTAGATCAGTCACAATATCAGCTAATCTCTGTAAGGTCAGTGAGATCAGAAACTCATACAAATCCCCTACAGCAGGGACCTTATTACCCTCTCTCTCTCTGTCCTCATTACCTCCCTCCTCAGCATCACAGAAGTCAGCATTGTCTGATTCCCGTCCCTGTAAGACAGTTAATGGATCAGTGATGTTGCTCAGCTCCTCAATGTGAAGTATCTTCCTGGACAGCTCGTTCTTCTTTATTTCCAGCTGCTGGATTAGATCAGAGACTCGGAGAGAAACCTGCTCTTCCCACCTGGTGATCTCACTCAGGACTCGCTTCTCTAGGACTTCCAGCTGTTCCCTGATGTCCCTAATCAGGGCAGTGACTCGGGCTGTCTCCCCAGCTGCTTTTTCCTGTGCTTCTCTCCTGCGTTCCTGCAGACTCTGGGCTCTTTTCTCAGTCTCCTCTCTCACTGAGGTCAGTTTCTCCAGAACATGTCTCAGTTTCTCCTTCTTCTTCTCAGAGGCCTCATTCAGCGACTCCACCTGGTGTCCCCTGTGCTCCCCAAACACGCAGCAGGACACACAGATACAGGCAGCATCCTCAGTGCAGTAACACTTCAGGATCTCCTTGTGGACGGGGCATTTCCTGGTCTTTAAGGAGGTGGTTGGCTCAGATAAGACGTGTTCCTCTGACTTGCTGTGTCTCTCTAGGTGAATATCACACAGGGAGGCGTCACAATGCAGACATGTTTTAGCAGCGGGTACAGAGGAGGTAACACAGTAAGTGTAGAAGATCACAGCCTCCTCCTGCTCCGGCTGAGTAGAAAGGAAACGCTCCGCTATGTTACACAGCTTCAAGTTCCTCTGCAGTGCAGGACGCTCCTGAAACTCTGCTCTGCATTCAGGACAGGTATAAAGCCCAGATCCCCCCTGGGAATCCCACACACTCCCAATACAGCCCTGGCAGAAGTTATGCCCACATCTCAGCATTACAGGCTGGGTATAAGTGCTCAGGCAGATGGGGCAGGTTAGCTCCTCTCTCAGACCAGCAGACGCCATGCTTGGAAGCAGCAACAGGAAACGAAACTTACATTCTCCTCTCTCTCATATAACCAGTGGGGCGTTCCCCTTCTCAGCACACAGGGGCGGGAGTTTGTTACTCAGACTATTAACCCTGTAAGTTCCTGGCTGCAGTATACAATATGAGGAATAAGAGTAGTTATAAGAATATGCAGCATGTTACCTATCTGTGCTCACATGAGGCGTTTGGTGACATGTGACAGGTGTTGCACTTCAGGGGTTAGGTAACCTATTAAGTCAGCTGTGTGTTATACACCTCAGCATGTTCCTGCAGTACATGGGGACCCAGTAACACATAAGACGAGCATTGAGAGGAACGTACGTAATAAATTCTATACCAGACTATATACCCGTGAGCGTATAATATCCCCGTCTGTCTCTACATGAGTCATCGGAACAGAGAATTTAGGTATTGTTACCAAAGCAGGAACAGGACCTAAGAGCCCATTACAGCGCCCACTCCTGTGGTCAAAGTATGTGTCAGGTGTAACAGGACTGGTTCAGGGACAGAACCTATTGTAGACCAAACAAGTAAGCATATTAATGGCCCCTCATTTATTGATTAGGAATATTGGATTATTAAAACACTTTATTATAAGTAATAAGTAGAATAAGTGGGGCTGAATAGGCACATATATATATATATACAGTAACACACTAAGCACACTGCGGATACACAGCAGGGGGCTGTCAGATATGGCGCCCGGTATAATGTACTGAATCTCGGGGGTACAGGTCCCTGGGGAATAGCTTTACCAATTATGGCTACACTGGGATAACAGTATATATATACACTGGCGACACACTTTATTCGAGCTCGGCTAGTCCCACGAATTCGGGTATACCCGGGTGTATTGAGGTTTGTGACTGTTTTCTGCCCGAGTGCATTGGGTTATTTTCTAGGCAGGGATTGAAGCATTTTATTCCCGCTGGCTGCAATATTGCACAGTATATATATATACTAGCTGAGAGACCCGGCGTTGCCCGGGATGTAATGTTCCCGTTCCTCTCTCTCCTCCCCCCTCTCTCTGTTTGTCCCCCATTCACATCAATCCAGTCCCCCCCCTCCCTCCCTCCTTACAGCTTCATGTAGCGTGTGTGCGTCAGTCACTGTGTGTTTGTGCGCGCGTCAGTGAGTCTGAGGCAGAAACACAAACACACACAGACTGACGCACACACAGTCAGTGTGTGCCTCAGTCAGTGTGTGCGTGTGTGTGTGCGTCAGTCATGGTTTGTGTGCGCGTCAGTCAGTGTGTGCGTGCGTGCGGCAGTCAGTCAGTGTGTGTGCGCGTGCGGCAGTCAGTGTGTGTGTGTGGGGGTGTGTGTGCGCGTGCGGCAGTCAGTGTGTGTGTGTCAGTCGGTGTGTGTGTCAGTCAGTGTGTGTGTCAGTCAGTGTGTGTGTCAGTCAGTGTGTGTGTCAGTCAGTGTGTGTGTCAGTCAGTGTGTGTGTGTCATCAGTGTGTGGGAGGTGATGTGAGTGGAGCGCCGGGGAGGGGAGCACCAGGGAGGGGAGTCAGGGGAGGGGAGGCGTCAAAGGCAGGGGGGGCGCGTCAAAGGCAGGGGGGGGGGGGGCGTCAAAGGCGGGGGGGGGCGTCAAAGGCAGGGGGGGAGAGGGAGAGGAGGGGGGGGGGAGAGGGAGAGGAGGGGGGAGGGGGAGGAGGGGGGGGGGGGAGGAGGGGGAGGGGGGGGGAGGAGGGGGAGGGGGGGGAGGAGGGGAGGGGGGGGGGAGGAGGGGGGAGGGGGGGAGGAGGGGGGAGGGGGGGAGGGAGGAGGTGGAGGAGGAGGGGGGGAGGGGAGGAGGGGGGGGAGGAGGGGGGGGGAGGGGAGGAGGGGGGGGAGGAGGGGGAGGAGGGGGGGGAGGAGGGGGGGGAGGGGGGGGAGGAGGGGGGGGGGAGGAGGGGGGAGGGGAGGAGGGGAGAGGGGGGGGGGGGAGGAGGGGGGAGGGGAGGAGGGGAGAGGGGGGGGGGGGGGAGGAGGGGGGAGAGGGGAGGAGGGGGGGAGGGGGGGAGGGGGGGGGAGGAGGGGGGGAAGGGGGGAGAGGGGAGGGGGGGGGAGGGGAGGAGGGGAGGGGGGAGGGAGGGAGGGGGGGGAGGGGGGAGGGGAGGAGGGGGGGAGGGGAGGGGGGGAGGGGGGAGGAGGGGGGGGGAGGGGGGGAGGAGGGGGGGGAGGGGGGGAGGAGGGGAGGGGGGAGGGGAGGAGGGAGGGGGGAGGAGGGGAGAGGGGAGAGGGGGAGGGGGGGGGAGGGGGCAGTGGACAGGAGGGGGGCAGTGGACAGGAAGGGGGGGCAGTGGACAGGAGGGGGGGGCAGTGGACAGGAGGGGGGGGGGCAGTGGACAGGAGGGGGGGGGCAGTGGACAGGAGGGGGGGGCAGTGGACAGGAGTGGGGGGGCAGTGGACAGGAGGGGGGGGCAGTGGAATGGAGGGGGGGGGGGCAGTGGACAGGAGGGGGGACAGGAGGGGGGGGCAGTGGACAGGAGGGGGGGGGCAGTGGAATGGAGGGGGGGCAGTGGACAGGAGGGGGGACAGGAGGGGGGGGCAGTGGACAGGAGGGGGGGGCAGTGGACAGGAGGGGGGGGCAGTGGACAGGAGGGGGGGCAGTGGACAGGAGGGGGGGCAGTGGACAGGAGGGGGGGGGCAGTGGACAGTGACACACACACACACACACACACACACACACCTCAGTTGATGCGCCCTTTCTCAGTTCCGTTTGGGCGCCGGAGGTGGGGGAGCGACACCTACCTGTACTTCCGGGCGCCGCCATCGTCTGACTCGGCGCCGCGAGGGAGGAAGGGGGTCCGCCATCTTACGCGCCGCGTGGTAGCTGCGTTCCCCCGCCGGTGATTTGGAGCGGGGAGAGGTGATTTGGAGCGGGGAGAGGTGATTTGGAGCGGGGAGGGGGGAGAGGTGATTTGGAGCGGGGAGGGGGGAGAGGTGATTTGGAGCGGGGAGGGGGGAGAGGTGATTTGGAGCGGGGAGGGGGAGAGGTGATTTGGAGCGGTGAGGGGGGAGAGGTGATTTGGAGCGGGGAGGGGGAGAGGTGATGCCGCTTGGGAGGGTGTAGAGGTGATTTGGAGCGGGGAGGGGGGAGAGGTGATTTGGAGCGGGGAGGGGGGAGAGGTGATTTGGAGCGGGGAGAGTTGATTTGGAGCGGGGAGGGGGGAGAGGTGATTTGGAGCGGGGAGGGGGAGAGGTGATGCCGCTGGGGAGGGGGGAGAGGTGATTTGGGGAGGGGGGAGGTGATTTGGAGCGGGGAGGGGGAGAGGTGATGCCGCTGGGGAGGGGGAGAGGTAATTTGGAGCGGGGTGATTTGGAGCGGGGAGGGGGAGAGGTGTGTGTTTTTTTTTTTTTGTTTTTTTTTGGACCTTTGGCCCGTCACTCCGCCTCAGGCCAATGAGAGGTGTGGGGGGCGGGCCAAGGGGGTGGTGTGAGTGTGTGAGGCCAATGAGAGGTGTGCGGGGGCGGGCGGCCCAAGGGACCAATGAGATTGCCCCTAGGGACACCGGACATCCAGGCAGGCAGGCATGCATGCATGCATGCAGGCATACAGTGCTTTCACTAATATAGTATAAGATATACTGCATTACAATTCATGAATTTATGCCATCTGGTAGACACGCGAAGCATTGCAGCCTATTAAATCCTAATCATTATTATTTAACAGATCAGCCGCCCGTCAGCCAGGCATGAACCCAGGCTGGGAAGGCAAACGCAACGGGGCTTGTCAGAGGTGAGGAGCGGCGCATTCCAGGTATCTGCCAGGTACATACCGGGTATTTGCTCGAATAAAGTGTGTCGTTGCAGTATATATATATCTATATATATATATATAAACCCAGCAGCGCCTGTGTTACACCCTGACAGCACAGGTACTGTGTCTATGGGGCTCTGATATCATTACTGACGCTTTAGTCTGTCTATGTGCACAGTATATATATATATATAATCCCAGCAGCGCCTGTGTTACACCCTGACAGCACAGGTACTGTGTCTATGGGGTTCTGATATCATTACTGGCGCTTTAGTCTGTCTATGTGCACAATATATATATATATATATATATAATCCCAGCAGCGCCTGTGTTACACCCTGACAGCACAGGTACTGTGTCTATGCTGCTCTGATATCATTACTGGCGCTTTAGTCTGTCTATGTGCACAATATATATATATATATAATCCCAGCAGCGCCTGTGTTACACCCTGACAGCATAGGTACTGTGTCTATGGGGCTCTGATATCATTACTGGCGCTTTAGTCTGTCTATGTGCACAGTATATATATATATATATATAATCCCAGCAGCGCCTGTGTTACACCCTGACAGCACAGGTACTGTGTCTATGGGGCTCTGATATCATTACTGACGCTTTAGTCTGTCTATGTGCACAGTATATATATATATATATATATATATAATCCCAGCAGCGCGTGTGTTACACCCTGACAGCATAGGTACTGTGTCTATGGGGCTCTGATATCATTACTGGCGCTTTAGTCTGTCTATGTGCACAGTATATATATATATATATATATATATATATATAATCCCAGCAGCGCCTGTGTTACACCCTGACAGCATAGGTACTGTGTCTATGGGGCTCTGATATCATTACTGACGCTTTAGTCTGTCTATGTGCACAATATATATATATATATATATATATAATCCCAGCAGCGCGTGTGTCACACCCTGACAGCACAGGTACTGTGTCTATGGGGCTCTGATATCATTACTGACGCTTTAGTCTGTCTATGTGCACAGTATATATATATATATATATATATATATATATATATATATATATATATATATATATATATATATAATCCCAGCAGCGCCTGTGTTACACCCTGACAGCACAGGTACTGTGTCTATGGGGCTCTGATATCATTACTGGCGCTTTAGTCTGTCTATGTGCACAGTATATATATATATATATAATCCCAGCAGCGCCTGTGTTACACCCTGACAGCATAGGTACTGTGTCTATGGGGCTCTGATATCATTACTGGCGCTTTAGTCTGTCTCTGTGCACAGTATATATATATATATATAATCCCAGCAGCGCCTGTGTTACACCCTGAAAGCACAGGTACTGAGTCTATGGGGCTCTGATATCATTACTGACGCTTTAGTCTGTCTATGTGCACAGTATATATATATATATATATATATATATAACCCAGCAGCGCCTGTGTTACACCCTGACAGCACAGGTACTGAGTCTATGGGGCTCTGATATCATTACTGACGCTTTAGTCTGTCTATGTGCACAATATATCTAGAGCCAATACTAGGCTAACGCCAGCCATAATAATACAGGTATCTGCGCTGGGGGCACAATAGTACCTCACTATATCACTGGGGGCCACTATGTGACCTAAGGACCGCAGAAGGAAGGGAGGATTTGGCCATCAGCTCTATTATAGGTACCCAGAGGCCACTTACCCCTTCCCTCCCTACCTCCTCCGTGGGGATCATGTTAATACTTTAACCTATTAGTCTGTGTATTTGATAAAATAAAACCTTTCTGTTTTGGGTAAGTTTTAGACCCTAAATTGTTCTGGTGGTTGGACCATAGGAGGTTCTCAGACAATAGTTCTGTGATTATAGCAATGAGAGCGATCAGCGGGGTTCTTTGGGCCCTTCTTTGGGTTCTACCTGTGTACTGTTTTTTTAAAATATTTATTTGGGGGTGTGGGGGTATTTTTAAAATATTTATTCATCTTTTTATCGGGATCATTCATTGTGCAATACACGGAAGAGAAATAAAGTGTCATTTATTCGGCATAAATTCGCTTACACACAATGATACACAAAATACAGACACAAAGACACACTTACTTTGGGGCTGGGGTAGAAAACTAGACTCTCCTAGGTGCAGGGATCCCTATGGGAGAGTTTTACCCTGACCGGGACTTAGCCCGGAATCTCCTGGAACCCAAATCGGCAGAAAGTCCCACACGCCCCCGCTACGTTCCCTCCTGAGAACTTGGTCCCTCCTGACCGCGAGTTACTCCCAATCTCCTGGAACTCAAATCGGCGCAAAATCCCAGCGCGGCCGCTACGTGCGATTCTAGGAACTTGGGCGCAGAAGTCGGGACTTAGTCTCCGGCGGGCAGGATTTTCAGGCGTGAAATAGAAGCCGGTTGCTTTGCTGTTACAAACAAAGCAACTTTGAAAAGCCGCCCGCGCTCTTTCAGCGCAGACTCAAGGGGAACGCACAATCTGATTGGCTCGCGGCTTCTTATAGTATTCTCTGCTTCATTCATAAAATAGAAGCAGAGCGGACAGCCAATCAGCGCGTGGGAACTTTCCCGAGCAGCCAATCGGAGCTGAGCCGGCTAGAAAAGCCAGGTCAGCGGGAAATGTGAAACAGCTAAGGGAGATACACAAGCTGCCACATACCCCCCCAGCCATCCCAATGCCCCCCGCTGGGGCAGGATCCACCAGGTCTGGCAGAACAAGTGGCATCCCGGAGGACGGCCGTTGATCTCCGGACCTGGTACTCCTCCTTTCCCCGCTGACCAAATGCTGTCCCCACCTCTGGGCTTCCTCTGGCTGCTCTGAACTCCGATGTCCAGCAGACATGCCGGCGCCTATGGGTTTGCACGGGCTGCCTGTGTGGGCATCGGTTCCGAATGTTTAAACATATTAAAACTATATTTGGGTCTTAGCTGACATGGCTGTAAAAATTTTGTAACAGTTCACCTCATTGTTGAATATCCATTATTTCACTATCAAAAGTTACGAACGCGCATGATATATTCTGAATTAGTAACGCTGCATCACATGCGTCAGCATGTATGGAGTACAATGTGATTGGCTGAACTTCTAAGCCATTTAACTCCCATCAAAAAGGGAACAATATACCACACTGTAGTACATGCCGACCTTGTTTTCTAAGAACTATGACAATATGGTCAAAAATATACTCTACCTAATTTGCAGCACAGTATACCTGCAATTTCGTTGCATTTATTCTCCATCTCTGCCGATATTTACGGTCAGAGATTAAAAATTTCAATAGAGGTATATGACATCCTGGGGTGCGAATACATCGCTACGCAGGGTTTATATATATATATATATATATATATATATATATATATATATATATGCGCAATTCACTAAGTATAAGTCCTCACTCTCCTGATTCTTACTTTGACATCAGCAGCCAAGTACAGGTTAGCGATACATGGCATTGAATGCCAAGTACTATGCGCATACAGTACTTCCTTTGACAACTAAAGTCAATACAGGATAGCGGCATTAGGCATTGTATACTAAGTGCCACACGCATGCGCAGTTTACTTCACAACACTTTGAGCGAAGGCTCCAATAACCTACAAAATATTACTATGGTTATTTCATAAACGATTGTGAATGATTCGGATTAGAAGCCCCTTTCCCTACTGGTACTTACCTTGATATCGGAGACTGCTACACAGGGTATTGATCACGCAGCATGAGGCGCATGCGCAGTCCGCCACACTGCACCTTGTTTGTAGGGAATATATGATTCTATGTTTGACAACACCGATACAGGCATACCCCGCATTAACGTACGCAATGGGACCGGAGCATGTATGTAACTATGTAACACAGGCATACCCCGCATTAACGTACGCAATGGGACCGGAGCATGTATGTAACTATGTAACGCAGGCATACCCCGCATTAACGTACGCAATGGGACCGGAGCATGTATGTAACTATGTAACACAGGCATACCCCGCTTTAACGTACGCAATGGGACCGGAGCATGTATGTAACTATGTAACACAGGCATACCCCGCATTAACGTACGCAATGGGACCAGAGCATGTATGTAACTATGTAACACAGGCATACCCCGCATTAACGTACGCAATGGGACCGGAGCATGTATGTAACTATGTAACACAGGCATACCCCGCATTAACGTACGAAATGGGACCGGAGCATGTATGTAACTATGTAAGACAGGCATACCCCGCATTAACGTACGCAATGGGACCGGAGCACGTATGTAACTATGTAACACAGGCATACCCCGCATTAACGTACGCAATGGGACCGGAGCATGTATGTAACTATGTAACACAGGCATACCCCGCATTAACGTACGCAATGGGACCGGAGCATGTACAGTATGTAACTATGTAACACAGGCATACCCCGCATTAACGTACGCAATGGGACCGGAGCATGTATGTAACTATGTAACACAGGCATACCCCGCATTAACGTACGCAATGGGACCGGAGCATGTATGTAACTATGTAACACAGACATACCCCGCATTAACGTACGCAATGGGACCGGAGCATGTATGTAACTATGTAACACAGGCATACCCCGCATTAACGTACGCAATGGGACCGGAGCATGTATGTAACTATGTAACACAGACATACCCCGCATTAACGTACGCAATGGGACCGGAGCATGTATGTAACTATGTAACACAGACATACCCCGCATTAACGTACGCAATGGGACCGGAGCATGTATGTAACTATGTAACACAGACATACCCCGCATTAACGTACGCAATGGGACCGAAGCATGTATGTAACTATGTAACACAGGCATACCCCGCATTAACGTACGCAATGGGACCGGAGCATGTATGTAACTATGTAACACAGGCATACCCCGCATTAACGTACGCAATGGGACCGGAGCATGTATGTAACTATGTAACACAGGCATACCCCGCATTAACGTACGCAATGGGACCGGAGCATGTATGTAACTATGTAACACAGGCATACCCCGCATTAACGTACGCAATGGGACCGGAGCATGTATGTAACTATGTAACACAGACATACCCCGCATTAACGTACGCAATGGGACCGGAGCATGTATGTAACTATGTAACACAGGCATACCCCGCATTAACGTACGCAATAGGACCGGAGCATGTATGTAACTATGTAACACAGGCATACCCCGCATTAACGTACGCAATGGGACCGGAGCATGTATGTAACTATGTAACACAGGCATACCCCGCATTAACGTACGCAATGGGACCGGAGCATGTATGTAAAGTGAAAATGTACTTAAAGTGAAGCACTACCTTTTCCCACTTATTGATGCATGTACTGTACGGCAATCGTCATATATGTGTAGAACTGATGTAAATAACGCATCTGTAACAGGCTCTATAGTCTCCCCGCTTGCGCACAGCTTCGGTACAGGTAGGGAGCAGGTATTGCTGTTCAGGACGTGCTGACAGGCGCATGCGCGAGCTGCCGTTTGCCTACTGGGCGATATGTCCTTACTCGCGAGTGTACTTAAAGTGAGTGTCCTTAAAGCGGGGTATGTCTGTACTAGTTATTTTGTTTCACACGATTGGGCACTATCACGTCACTCCATGTGAACACATTGAGCGATTTACAAACACATTTTGCACTTTTGGATTATTTATTGAGATTCTCTAGGGACATATACGCACTGTATTTCTATGAGTGATGTGAGAGCTTCAACAACATATCATTAGGTTATTACCTCAGGACTTATACCTAGGAGACATTATTCTCCCTTCTATGACATCAATTGCATTTATAACTACAACTTTGAGGGACCGTGTTTATAGCTATATGTCCTTCTTTTTGGATATATATATATCTCTTTTTATCATTAGTTAAGTACATCAATAAAATATTTTAACCTTGTTTATTCAGCTGCTTCTGACCTCGTTATTACATAAACAGGTCTGCAGTGCGCCACTAATAGGGACCCTTTAGTGTACTTTGTCTTTGAAGTGCACCTATCTAGTAATGAGTGTATCTCCTCCCTGGCGGCATCTTCCTCCTCTAGGGGTTTAGAGCGAGGTGCCCACATAGTCTCTATATTTGAATACACACTGGGTCTCGGGGATCCCCGTCAGCGATGTGGGACTTTAGGTGAAGGACTTGGGGGTACAGGGAACAGAAAAGGAAAAATGTCTCTTTATTGCTGCTGCCTTATTCCCCCACACACTTTCCCTGTGACTCAGTTTGGACTCTGAGTCCCCCCCTCCCCCCGCCTGATATACGGTTGGGGCACCCACAAACCCTATACTGTTTGTGGGTCACCTTGGCACTAGCTGGGGTACCCCCCTTAACCTAGGGATACAGCTACAGGAATACATATGTCTCCCTGTGCCTCATTGTCTGTCTGTCTGTCTGTCTGTCTGCCGCGGGAGGCCAGGTCTCCTAACACATTTATATTTCAGGGATCAGTCACACGGCAAAACCAGGGAAAGGAAACAGACTGATCGGCGCCGCCCCACTGGTGAAATGTAACGCAACACCGCCACCCGGTGGTGGATAGGGCCAATAGCACCTGAGCAATAAACAGAAGTAAAATAATAAGAGTTATTAGTGTAGCCCTGCTTCCTATCACTAGCAAGCTGCTACCATGTGCTGTGTTACCTGCTGGCTCACAGGGCCTAAGTCTCTGCCACGGAGAGCCTGGGGTGCGCGCAATATGGGTAACGGGTGCAGCGCCTCCACCTGCGACAGCTCCCGCCAAAGGGGGAGTGAGTCTTCGCAGGACGTATATGCAAGAATTACACTTACACAGCCGAGCTCTAAAACTAACCTCTTTTACTGGCAGGTGAAACTCACGGTACATTACATGCCATAACATTCCTGTATACGGGTATACATTATATAACACGCCACGGCGGACGTCAACATTTCCTAGCGCCACGGCGGACGCCCCACAACCTGCGCCACGGCGGGCGCCAACAATAATCCCCACTCCCGCCACCGGGTGAGCCCACCCCGTGTCCGATCCTTACGGATTAGTCCTCCCGCTCACAGCAGGCCCTGTGTGTGTGTATGGGTGACTGCGCAGCCACTGTGTCTCGGGTGAATGAACGGTACCGGTGGTGCACTTGATGAAATACCTGCCGAGCTCTCCGGTGCTCGGGACTGCCACGGTCTTAAAAAAAGGGTCTCTGTACGTCGACACCGCTCTATCTCTCTCTCTCTCTCTCTCTCTCTAGGGTCCGGGGCGCTCCCACCCGGACTCCGGGAACTCCAGGGGGGGGGGTCTGAGCCCAGACCTCCCTCTCAACAGAATAGTCCCGGTCAAAACTCACAGTACTAGGGGGGGCAGGAACCTTACTAAGGCGATCCCTGGCTCAGCTTGTCTCTAGGGTCACTCAGGGCTAGCTGGGCCTGGGGCACCTGGCCTGCGCCGGGGCGGGTCAACCTCCCCTCACAGACTCAGTCTCCTCTCCAATCAACTCTGGCTCCACGTGCGCGCAACCGCTGCCTATACCTCTGGCACCTCCTCCGCCCATTGGCTAGACTTTCTCACCTGACCCTCCCCGCAGGGCTGCTGGGTCAAGGGACATGCTTCCTCCCGCCAAATGCACTCTCCTCCTTTTACAACTACTATTTGCAAGCGCAACCTCCCGCTCATTGGGGTGAATCCGGGGTCACGGCTACAAATTATGAAACACTCAATATACTCTGTAGCTTGTCCATATCTGTCTGAAATAACAAGACGCACACACCAATCACACATCAAACAGGTACCGGGGGGGTAAGACACACTGGGGAAGAGAGGTATGGGGGGGGGGGTCACTGAAGATCTGCTATCCAGCGCCATGCTGGGCACGTCTCCACACTTCCCCATCCTGCTTTTAGATCTGGTGCGGGAAACCTCTGCAGCTTCTTATGTCTTCACAGGCTTCCATGTATAGAAATTTTCCCCTAACTTCCTAACCCAATCGTCCCTTCCCTAGGCCCGTCTCTATACACCCTACCCCTCCCTGAGTGCAGGCTGTCACAGGAGAACTCACTTATTTCTATCATAGCCAAATGGAGGCAGTGCTCACCCCTGGAATGTCTGTTTGTGCCAACCACGGCAGCCAGACCTTTTGAAAATTTGAGCCAGTGTCGTTGACCAAACTCGTCAGCTTCTCCATCTGGCAGACAAACCAAATTCTGTTCCAAATCTTTTCAATCGTTGGAATCGTGTTCTGTTTCCACAATGCTGCGGTCTCACACCTCATTGCCGTCGCAAAGTGGACGATCAATTTGTTCCCTGCCCTTGACGGACCTTCCAGTGGCTTATTTAGCAGAAACAGCCAGGGATCCCGGGGAATTTCGAGGCCCAAGATCCTCTGTAACCAATTCTGAATCTGTTCCCATATTGGGATCAAACGAGGGCAGGACCACAGCATGTGCAACAAGTCTCCCGGCTCTCCGCATTGTCTAGGGCACAAGGGGGAGTAACCTGGTACAAATGTAGATAATCTGACTGGGTTGAGATACCACCTCATCAGTACCATTTATATGAGTTCTCCTTTAACGTCGTGCAGATCGAACTCAAGTATCGTCGTCTATTCCCCGTCCTCTAACGTCGTCCCTAATTCTGCCTCCCACTGCGTCATGTAGGTAGAAAAAAGGATCCAAGACAAAGCGCTGTTCCATAGCGTGAAACGCGTTGAGGGGGAGATTGAGGTGTAGCCTTGGGTGTGTGTGATGTCGGATTAAAGTTGCCTGGATCTTTGCCACTTGCAGTAGCGCCGGATCCTTTTCTCTGCCTACTCCACAATCGTCACGGTTGCACGCAGGAAAACGGAGTTCAGAAGCGAGCAGGACCCAGATCGGAGAGCACATAGAGGTCATGGAAATTCCCCCCCCCCCAGCCCCGATCCGGTCTAGTGGTTCACATTTGCACCTCTTGCTCCGTTCACAAGTGGCTTGTACTGACACCTACGGGTGCCGTGGCTGTGTACCGGAGCGCAGGACAGTTTCTTTGTTCACTGCGTCATGTGACCTAGTCTCAGCCCGTGGCTGTTGCCAGGATCGATCACTTCCCTATACAGTCTAGATGTGAGCCCCCCTGTGTCGTGCCCCCGTGCACAGAGCGTCTCAAAATTCGTCACCTAAGGACGATTTATGTGTTTGGTACAAAATGCCCTGATCTGGAGGTATCTAAAGAACTCGGTGTTGGGGATGTCCTTATCTGACTGAATCTGTCTAAATGTTTTAATTGTGTCCCTGCCCTCCAGATCCTTCAATCTCCTGTACCCTCCCTGCCTCCACCATGTAAGCCCCCCTTCTTCCAGCCCTGGGGAAATCCGGGTTCCCCCAAAATGGGGCCATTAGCGAGTGCCTCGTAGTCAGAGCACTATCTAAATTTAGTGGCCTCCCAGATTGCAGTTGAGTTGTTCATTGAGGCTAGTGGTTTCTTTATCTCCTTGAGCCTAGATTTTGGGTACCAAATTAAGTTACTAATTTCTAGTGGGGCGCAGAGTTCGCTCTATGCCCACCCATCTGCGCAGCTTCGGATCTAGATGCCATTGGATAATTTGACTTAATTGGGCCGCTCTATAATATGAGAACAAGCAAGGTACTGCCAGTCCGCCTGTGTCTTTGGGCCTCATCATTATTCTAGCCTTTATTCGTGCTTTTGTTCTTCCAAATAAATGTAAGAACCTTTGTCTGCATGTCCCTAATATCTGCATTCTCTATGGGTATGGGAAGTGTCTGAAAGAGGTACAATTATCGGGGAAGAAGGTTCATTTTAACGCTATAAATTCTTCCAATCCATGAGATGCCATACGATGCCCATTCTTTTAACTCCTTTCCCAGGGATTGCAAGAGCTTAGGATAATTTGCCTTATATAGCAATTTTACTTCCTTGGTCAAATTGACCCCTAGGTACTTAATTGCTTTAGGTAAAATTAACCTCTATTAGTTTTTCTGTATCTTTTGGGAGATTTAGACTCATGGCTTCAGATTTCGCCTGATTTATTTTGAAACCTGATATCCTGTTAAATTTTTCCAGCAGGTCAAAGAGGTTGGGTAGAGAGACCAGGGGCCTGGACAGCATCAGGATGAAATCATCCGCATACAATGCTGTCTTATGTTTCTGTGAATGAATCTGGATCCCTGTAATGTCCATGTTACCGCTAATCCGGACTGCTAGTGGCTCCATGCATAAGGCGAACAACAAGGGCGATAGCGGGCAGCCCTGCCTTGTGCCACTCTTGATTTTAAGAAATTCTGACGGGAATCCCTGATGAACTACCCATGCCATAGGGATCGTATATAGTTCTTTGATTGCCCTCAAGACTCTGTCCCGAAATCCAAACGCTACAAGCGTGGCATCAAGGTACGGTCAGTCTAACCTATCAAAGGCTTTCTCTGCATCCAAGCTTAAAATAATTCCGGGATCTTGTTGGTATTTATGTAATCTATAATATCAATAACCCTTCTAGTATTATCGGCCGCTTGTCTACCTTTGATGAAACCAACTTGACCCGGGTGAATCAGCCTGGGTAGAATAGCACTCAATCTATTGGCCAGCAATTTGGAGTAAATTTTTACATCCGAATTAATCAGTGAGATCGGCCTATAGCTTGGGCAATTTGTGGGGTCCTTACCCTGCTTATGAATCACCGAGATGGATGCCTGCAGCATCTGGTCCGAGAAAGACCCCCCCCCCTCCAGGATATTATTGTACATCTTTAACAAATAAGGGGTCAGGATCCCAATATATTTTTTGTAATATAAATGTGAGAATCCGTCTGGGCCCGGAGCTTTTGCGGGTTTCAGATTAGTAACTACCTCTTGTAGTTCTTCCGCTGTAAACTCCTTCTCCAGGAACTCCCGCTCCAACCCCGTCAACCTTCTCAAATCCGAGTCTGCTAGAAAATTCTCTAGCGCCCTGCTCGTGTTAGCGCTGTGTTTCACCTTCTTCCCATCATACAGCCCTTCATAATATGTTCTAAACTCCTCAACTGTGTGTTTGGGATTTGAGGTTAACTTTCCTTCCCTGTTCCTGATTGCGTGAATTGTATACTTTGACTGTCTGTTGCGGATTTTATTTGCCAGCATGGTATCCGGCTTGTTCGCCTTTTCAAAAAATGTCCTCTTTGTCCAACTCAGTGTCTTTTCGGCCTGGGAGGTAAGGAGTAGATTAAGTTCTATTCTTACATCTTTCAACTCCTTCAGTGTTTCCTCTCTACCCGTCCTGTTATGTAGTATGGAGAGTTCATGGAGCTTTTCTCTCAGCTGATTTATTTTGGCTTCCCTCTTTTTTCCCCCTAATGTTATCCTAATGTCTGGTATAACGTACTTTTTAATAAGTTCTCTACCCACCTATCCTCCCATTTCTCGCCTTATAAACTCTGCCCACTGGCTAGATTTCGTTTCCAACCTCCCCCACTTTCACTTTAGTGACTGCGGATCACTTTCCCCCCTCTATCTGGAGTCTGTGTCTGTTCGGGCAGGTTGAACAGACCCAATACATGTTTAAAAAACCCCCACTGCGCCAATACATTTTTGAAAGACCCCCAACGCTCCCTCCCCCATTGTCTTTCTCCCTCCCCCCAGTGTCTCTCCCTCCATCCAGTGTGTCTCTCCCTCACCTCAGTGTCTCTCTCTCCCTCCAGTCAGTGTGTCACTTCCTCCCCCCAGTGTCTCTCTCTCTCCCTCCCCAGTGTCTCTCTCACTCTCCCTCCCCAGTGTCTGTCTCTCCCTCCAGCCAGTGTGTCTCTCTCACCCTCCCCCTAGTGTGTCCCCCCTCCCCCCAATATGTCTCACACCCCCATGTCACACTTTCACCCCCTCCAAAGTCTCTTTCACCCTCCCATCTCTCCAAAGTCTCATTCACCCTCCCTCCCACCTCTCCAGGTCTCATTCACCCTCCCTCCCACTTCTCCAGGTCTCATTCACCCTCCCTCCCACCTCTCCAGGTCTCATTCACCCTCCCTCCCACCTCTCCAGGTCTCATTCACCCTCCCTCCCACCTCTCCAGGTCTCATTCACCCTCCCTCCCACCTCTCCAGGTCTCATTCACCCTCCCTCCCACCTCTCCAGGTCTCATTCACCCTCCCTCCCACCTCTCCATGTCTCATTCACCCCCCTCCCATCTCTCCATATCACACACACTCACACACTCACACACTCACACACTCACACACTCACACACTCACCTTATCATGCTGCATGCAGCAAGGCAGAGGAGGTGCTGCATGAGCTGTGCAGCCCAGCGCCACCTAATGGTTGAATGAGAAATTGCAGCTACAGACAGACTGCTTTTTTGAGGGGGAAATCCGGCACAGTGAGTGCGGGGCGGCCCGTCCGTCAGCGGAACCCCTGGGACTGCTGCACGGAACCCCAGGGTTCCGCGGAACCCCATTTGGGAAACGCTGTACTAGAGGTATCCTGATTATAACACAAAATCAGAGATAAAACGGGGGTATCCTAATAAAATAAAACTAAATACATAATACGGCGCAAATCCTGATACAGATCTAAAGACACAGAACAGAACGCATGGCGTAAGTGGCTGCACCAATACTACTGAGGAGGCCTAATAATGACAGACATAAGTCCATAACAGATTTAATAATACTTAAAATATATTAATCCCTAGGGAGGGGATTGGTAACCGTGGTCACAGCACTCCACACAACCAACGCTTGAAAAAGTAAAAAACTTTATTTAAATGCTACAGTGAGCATACAAGCACCACTCTGACGCGTTTCGTCTATAGAAAGACTTTTTCAAAGAGTGAATATCCCCACGAATACCGGAACTTATATAGGAAATGACGCATGTCAAAGGTACCTCCCTAATTGGCAAGGACCTCCCATTAAACTACGCATGTTAAAGTCAAACGTCATTCCCTTAAAGAAACCAGGTATTTGAACCCCACATATACTATTAAAAAAATGCATTAATTACACAGATTACATAAACTAGGATTAAAAACAAAGAATTAGTAATGCTCACTGATATAAATAATCAAATAATACATGAACAACATAGAAACAGACTTATTATTACTTACATAAAAAGAGAATGATGTGGATCCACTATCTATGATTACCAATTGAATGTTATCATATAATTATACCATATGTACCACATATTATTGCACATATGTGCCAAGATTATAAAGTCTATGCAAATAGAAGTCCATGCAAACATTAATAGTCAGATATTAATACATAATTATGACTATAATGACAAAATACACCCCGACACTCCCCCCCCGCTCAGACAGCCAGGAAGTGTTTGAGTTCCCACTCCTGGTTGATACCGAGCGGGTGAAGAGTGCGTAAGGTGTATATCCAATACATTTCACGCCGATTAAGCATGCCTTCCCTATCTCCTCCCCGTACGCCTTGGGAGATGTGTTCAAGGGCCATGAATGAAAAATTTGCAATACCACCCCTACTACATCTCGTGAAGTGTCGGGGTACAGGATGTGTATCATCTTTCTTTTTTATAAAGCGGACGTGTTCAGCGATACGGGTCTTCAAGGTTCTTTTTGTGCGGCCCACATACCGCATAGAGCACCCGCACTGTAACAAGTAAATAGTAAAGGTAGTATTGCAAATCAAAAATGCTTTTATAACATGACTCTTTTTGTCATCCTCATATTTTATAACCTTAGTATTGCATGCATACTTGCACATCGAGCAATTTCCACATGAGTAAAAACCTTTGGGTATCCCCCGTATATTTGTATACTCAGGTGTTGTGTGAAATAAACTGGGAGACAGATGTGACCCTAATGTCTGAGCCTTCCGATATGTAAACTTAGGGCCATTCTTTACAAATTGTGTTAAATCCTTATCCAAGGCTAATGTAGCCCAATGTTTGTTAATTATATTGCGTATATTTTGCGCCTGGCGGCTATATGTACTAATGAATAATGGGCATTCGTCGCCATATGTTAAAGATACATTATTTCTTTTTTTCTTTTTCTTCACAGAGAATACTGATTTGTCCATAGACTCAGCTGATTCAAACGCATCTTGGATATTTTTTTGTGTATACCCTCTTGCCAGGAATCTATTTGTTAATTCTTTTGACTGTGCAATAAAGCTATCATCATTTGTGCACAATCTGCGTAATCTTACAAATTGTGCCTTGGGGATACTCTTAACTAATGACCATGGGTGGCAGCTCTTAGCAGAGAGTAGTGTGTTTCTGGAATTTGGTTTACGAAATATTTGTGATTGGATTGTCATGTCATGATCGATGTAGAGGAGGAGATCTAGAAAACTTATACAATTTATATTGTGTTCATAAGTAAATCTAATGTTTAAGTCGTTAGTATTGAGTGTATTAACAAAGGATTTTAATGATGATTCATCGCCGTCCCATATCAATATGAGATCGTCGATGTACCGTTTAAAGAATACAATATTAGAACGATAAGTGTTATTACTATGATAAATAAACTGTGCTTCCCAAAAACCCATAAACAAATTAGCGTATGAAGGTGCAAAACTCGTGCCCATTGCAGTGCCTAATAATTGTAAATAAAAACGTGAATCAAATAAGAAATAATTGTGAGTGAGTAAAAAAGTGATAGATTCTATTAAGAAAGTGCAAAGTGAAATAGATAACTGTGAAGTATTAAGAAAGTGATTAACCGCTGATAAACCGTGTTGGTGCTGTATAATAGAATATAAAGAAACAACATCCAATGTAACCCATCTATAATGTGACTTCCAGACCACGTCTCCTAGATCGATCATGACATCTGCTGAATCCTTAACAAATGAAGGTAGTTTGAATACCAATGGTTGAAGGTAGCTGTCCACATACCGCGATAACCCATCTCCCAAAGATCCAATACTAGCCACTATCGGGCGGCCCGGCGGGTCCGTCAATGACTTATGGATCTTTGGAAGATGGTGGAATACCGGAATCACGGGATGTGGACAGCTCAAATAATCAACTTCCTTTTTGTCTATAACATACAGAATTTTGCCAAAAGTAATCAACTCATCAAGCAATAAAG
Source organism: Ascaphus truei (assembly GCF_040206685.1). Classification (NCBI taxonomy): domain Eukaryota; kingdom Metazoa; phylum Chordata; class Amphibia; order Anura; family Ascaphidae; genus Ascaphus; species Ascaphus truei. The sequence goes on along the minus strand of NW_027456722.1, from coordinate 119,808 downwards.
AAAATTTAGCTGTAGGGTCCCCTTTAAGGGGTTCGTAATGAGTAACATCACTCAACTGCCTAAGAGCTTCCTGTCTATATTGTGTAGTAGACAGGACCACTAATGCCCCGCCTTTATCTGCCTTACGAAACATGATGTCTTTCCTGGACTTAAGATGTTCTAATTGTTGACATTCGACATATGTTAAGTTTTTTGTCTGGATGGAAGACTGTGAGAACCCTTGGGCTAATAGCCTCAAATCCCTTTCAACTAGACCTTCGAAAGTAGTAATGTAGGGTCCCCGATTATAATTGGGGCAGAATATTGATTTTCTTTTTAATCCTGAATTATGATTACCAAAAAAGGCCTGTGAAAAATTATTCACATTTTCCCCCTGTTGTTCTGACAGTTCTTCCATGTCAGACAGTACACATGTTTCTTTGAAATTAAGGTTAGACAAATTCCCCATCTCATTGGAGCCATCATCATCCAAACATACAGGTAACTGACTTCCAAGTTCTGGGGAGTCAGTGACCTCAAAAGAACTCCTGGTGGTAAAGAATTTCTTTAAAGTCAGTTTCCGGGTGAATCTTTGAAGATCAATGACAGTTTGAAACAACTGAAAGTCCTGGACCGGAGCAAAACCCAGACCCTTATTCAACAGTGATAATTGTTCAAAGGTAAGATCCACACCTGAAAGGTTAATCACATTATTTCTATCATCAACCTGATCTACGTATACTTCTTCCTTTTTGTCCTTCCTCTCGCTTCTCCGTTTCCTCCTTGAGCGTCTGGTTCCTTTTGTTGCCGTGTTCCTGCCGGTAAAAAAGAAGAAGAAGAGGAGGAAGAAGGCTGGTGTGAAGATTTGGATCTACCCGAAGTAGTAGTGATAGATGATCTGCTATCGCTTCTGGATTTCCCATGATTGTCCCTTATACCGTCTGTAGAGCCTTCAAAAGAGACCGAGTGTGATCTCGCCTCATAATCAGATACATCAGAGTCCATACTAGAGGCCTCCATAGGTCTGCTTTTTAGAATAGATTTATTCGGTGTGCTCTTCGCCCACCCTTTGAAGGATGATCTAGAGCCCCTTGTTGTATTGGCTCCCTGATTGTCCTTAAATTGCGGTTTCTGCCAGCAGTACACCTGTCCTTTAATGTAATCCATGCGGTCTCTTTCGAATTTTTCATGTTTTTTATCGCTTATTGCGTCTTCAATACTCTCTATGTTGGATAGTAATGTTTTGTCATTTTTGACAAATTGTTCCATCTTTGCGAATGGTTTTAAATTGGTCCTGAGGGTGTTAATGTCAGACATTAGTACTTCCTTCTCTTTGTTTTTTTGCTGAATTATCAGCTCCATTAATGTTAAAGAACATTGGTCAAGGGCTTTTGTCCACTCCTGTTCGAATAGAGTGTTAGTGAAGCCAAATGTGGGTGTCTTTTTAATTCTTAGGCCTCTTGGTATCCTGTTACATCTGATATAGTTATTTAATGATGTAATATCCCACCATAACCTAATGTTCATTACTAGTAATTTTTCTAGTTTCACAAAATAATGGGTGCGATCAGAAGGTTCATCACAAATTACTTCTGTGTTCTCATCAAACAAATGTGCTGCCTTTTTTGACCTCTTTGTGTTGTCCCCACATGCATCCACGTATGTTTCTCCATCAGTGCAATCAGTTTCAGTGTCCACATCTTCCATCTTAAAAAATATATATATACAAAGCCTTTAATGTGTATGGCATGAGAGATTTCTTTTTATCTCAGATTATCTAGTTTCTTGTTGTTCAAAAAATGTTTAATAGAAAAAAATATATATGAAGAAAATATTACAAAAATAAAAATATTTGAACTAAGCGTTGGTTGTGAATGATATTGGAGGTGCAGATCCCCATAAACAAGTAGTTTTTTACTTTTTCAAGCGTTGGTTGTGTGGAGTGCTGTGACCACGGTTACCAATCCCCTCCCTACTTACGTCACTTCCGGATAGGAGCACGCCGACACCACGAGGAAGCAAGATGGCCACCGGAGCATTCTGAGCAGCTTGCAGACCGGGTATCGTGAGTAACGAACTATACATTTAAAGCCATATTTCTATCAGGCAGCTTTGAGGCTAAACGGCACCGGTTTTTGATTTACCTCGGGGTCTTTTCTTTGAAGAGGCTCCGCTGTATCTCTAAGGATTGACCAGCCCACTGCCTGTATCATCATTGCTTTTCCTCCATCAATACTATAGAAGTTATTATTTTAGTGGTGTCAGCTCCATAATATATTGGAAGATTGCAGATTCCGTACCTTTCTGTGGTTTGGAGACTCGGTACTCCAAGGGTTAATACCCATATGTTCCTATATTAATCCCTAGCAGGATCGTATTGACCATTGGGGCGATCCAATTATTGAGATTCATTCCTACACACCAACATGATCAAGCTAACACATTTTTGCTTACCCACGTACATTTGTGCCACCCATGTGTAAATATTCTACCATACAGACAATGAGGTCTGTTACATGCTATTTACAAAAATCTCAAACTGACCTCTGGTATATTTAAACAAGAGAGTTGACACCTACCTGAGGACATGTATTATTCATTAAACTATATAGCAAACAATACATTGAATGCTAAAACGTACATGGTCAGACCGTGACCAAACCGGGACAGACAGAATGGGGATATGAATATTCATTAGCCATAGCCTAGTCCCACCGCCAGGGGAGGTATTTAAGTTCCGACACTGAGAGTTCAGGGACACTCCTCCCCCTTGACGACGCGCCGGTTTGCGGCGCGAAACAGCTGTCGGGCAAGCTAGCGACGCTCCCATTGATGACGTCAGCCAGGTCGGAGCGTGACACAGAGCACAGTATGCCGAACGAAAACTAGAAACATGGCAACAGAAACACGGCTGTATTGACCCACCCTTACATAGATGCACGGCCGACCTCGGTCACGATCAGAGAACTAAGAGGGAATTAACCCCTTGTGCAGCCGATATACAGTACTTGCGGATTGGAACAGTATATGATTGCATATGTACGATGGCTATGTTTATGCCAAAATAGCCCTAATAGCGGCTATTACTTTTAGGTTTAATGTGTGTGCACTATTACCTGTATATGTATTTGTGGTCAGTACACACTCTGAACTGCTGCTAAAGCGGTATTGTGTTATTGTACACTCCTCATTTTTTGGCAAACAGTAAGCGGGTGTGGATATACCCTGCAGAAGAGAGAGTTAATCCCCTATGCGAGAGAGTTAATCCCTTATGCACATATTATAACTACTTGTCTGATTGAGCTATATACTAGCAACTGCTTATAGCAGCTATTTTGACATAACAAATAGAAACAGTGTTACTAGTTAGGTTAAATATGTATGATCAGTTACTTGAGAAAATTCATCATATGTTATATATACCCTGAACTACTACAACTATAACATTATACCAAGTAGCGAAGGCACGACCTGACCATACTCATCTTCCTATATATAGCTTAGTTGCGGGTATTTCCCCTTGACCTTCAGTTCCAGTATACAATTCACTCTGTTTTTTTGTATACAGTTGTACCCTGATACCAAAGACAAATTAGGTTAAAACACAGGTGATATTTAACTACATTTCTGAGGTCTTGTATATGTGATTGGATACATACCGTGCAAATAACAGGCATACTACGGTTTTTTTTTAAATATTTTTATTACAGCATAGAAGAGTTTAAATAAAATGTTATTATATTATGTTATTACCCTCCCTGGTGTTTGCATTTGATATGCATAGTGGTTGACGCATATTGTTGTGTCCTGAAAACCATGTTAATTAGGCAGTGTGCAATAAATGGGCATCTTTTTTGATCATCTCTTGATCACTTCTGTAAACATAAAACGGGGGTATCCTAATAAAATAAAACTAAATACATAATACGGCGCAAATCCTGATACAGATCTAAAAGACACAGAACAGAACGCATGACGTAAGTGGCTGCACCAATACGACTGAGGAGGCCTAATAATGACAGACATAAGTCCATAACAGATTTAATAATTCTGACAAAATATATATTAAAAAATATATCCCAAAAAACTCTAAGAATGTGAGAACTCTAAGTCACAAAGTAATGTTTAACTGAAAGCCCCAGGGTGGATGTGCGCATTGAGGCCTCGTGGCGTCAGTGTCCCCAACGTATAGATCCAGTACAAAGACTCCTGCAGGAATAACTCTGGCCAATACCTGGCAGGGAGGGAGGGGCACCAACTCACCCAGGGCTCGTGCTAACTTCATCAGGGTTTAAATACTCAGCATCATTATACAGTGCAGCATGCTCATTACCAGTGTAATAGACATCAAACTTTAGAGAGAGAAATCCCCGCCGATGGCACAAAAACTCCCGATAACCGAGTTTATTTGTGAGTTAATTATCACTTCTCTTTTAATAAGGAAATTTTAAAAATGTGTATACGGCAAAAATAGTGCAAAATAAGAATAAAATCCTGCGCAGCGCCCCGTCTGACCATTTAGCTGTAAGTGTCACATGATGCAGGTATGGGCTGCTAGCGCAGCCCAGATTAACCCCTGGTGTGCTGATCCCCTGTGGCACGCTGCTGCTAATATGTGTCTGCACGTTGGGTAGGTGGGAGCGGGGAAGCGCTAATCAGGCACAATGTGTCAGGAGCCGGGTTACACACACAGGTCTGTCACTGTCTCGTTACACTGTGTTACACTAGATTGTGTCACACCGGGCACTAAAAGTAACGTAGCCGGGATTTATTGCTGCAGGATCACGCTAGTTAGTGCCTCAGGGCACCGCGGGGGTTAGGGGATCTCCTCCGGTGAGTGAGGTGCTTATTATATGGAGGGGTTCAGCTGTACCTGTATGGGGGTGCAGGCTCCTGTTAGCTGCAGGATGCACAGGGATTGCAGTCGCTGTTACGCATGTTAAAGCTGTGAGTGATCGCTCCCTAAAAGCCGCCTCCCTCATACTACATTGGATTGGTCAGGGAGCAGTGAGTGTGGCGATAGCGCGTGAGAACAGCGCTGCTATCTCTGCCCGGCAACTAGTGACGCGGCAGGAACCAGATCCAGCTCAGCGATTGCTTGTGATCGTGGCAGGACGTGTTCCCACACACCTGTATGGTGAAGCCCAAACTCCCAAAGCGTCTGATCTTTATATAGGGTGGGGGCCTCCCAAACTGCCCCCTGAACATCTACCTCATTATTTTTGTTTCAAATTTTTTACTGTTTTTTTTGAGAGAATAACATCAAATAACAGGTTTCAACATATATCTGCTACAACTTCACAATGTATAAAAAGAATAAATATTAAACATTATATTACAACATAAATAATAGTCTTGTTGTCTTCTTTATCTTATAAGCTAATTTACAACCGTTGAATTCTACAAAACATTGTATATATTTTTATTTTTTAATTTTAGCAACCTATTCGAGAAGCAGCTGCTTCCGGTCATTTCTCTCAGAGAAAATCAAGGATAGAGGAGAAAAAGCAAGAAAGAAGAGGGAGGGGGAGTGGGTAGGGGGGGGGGGATGAGAGGAGGGGGATGGGGGGAGGGGGTGTCCTATTAACTCCAATCTTGTATGGTCCCTATATTTTATTTTTAATTGTCTGGCCAAACTGACCAAACCTTATGGAACTTATCCACCTTTTGGCTCAGCTGCGCCGAGAGGAGTTCCATTAGCCTTATTTCCTTGATACGTCTCAGTACTGTCTGCTTGGAGGGGGGGTTTATCTTTTTCCATGCCGCGGCTACCGAGCAGCGAGCTGCAGTGAGGACGTGGCTTATTATTTTATTCTCTTGGGGTTGTAGGTCCTCTATTGGTTTAGCCAGCACCATGACCAGCGGGTCCACCTCTATCTCTAGCCCCAGGAGCTCTCGTATCATTGTTTGTATCATGATCCAGAACCCCTGAATTTTTGGGCAATTCCACCAGATATGAGCCATGTCTCCCTTTTGCCCACATCCTCTCCAACACAAATCTGAGGACCCGGGGAAAATCTGGCTCAACCTATTTGGGGTTAGGTACCAATGGAACATAATTTTGTATATATTTTCTTTTATAGTTGTGCAGATTGATGTTTTAGAGGCCGCTTCCCAGATATCCTCCCAGTCCTCTCTATCTAATTCTAGGTTTAAGTCCTCTGCCCATTTTAGCATGTAGCTATGGTTAGTTTGTGCCGCAACCGACGCCAGGCCCAGATATACCTCAGAAATCAGACCTTTGCAGTAATAGCCTCTTCTGCATAATCTCTCAAATTTTGTCATAGCAGCAAACGCTGTGTTTTTTTTAAACTGTTTGTAGGTAATGTCGAATTTGTAAATAACCAAACACCGGCAAATTTGTAATTTTATGCTTTTTCTCCAACTCTGGGAGTGCAAGAATCTTATTTTTGGATACATAGTCATCCGCCAATACCAACCTCAGCTCTTTATATTTACTGAGTCCCTTTGGGAGGCAGCCTGGGATAAACTCGGGATTGCTAAATATGGGGGTCATTAGAGTGGGGGACGATGCCAAATGATATTTCTCCTTATTTCTTGACCATATCTTCCATGTACACCTCATTGCTCCCAGTCTTAATTTATCTGCTAGGCTCTCCCTCCCTCCCTCCCCCGGTCCAAAGGGTTACCGGAGGAGAAAGGGGTCCTGCATAGGCAGACAATCCGCAGCCAACAACTTGTAGTTGGGTCATTGTTCCACATTATTACTTGTTTTAGTTGGGCTGCCAGATAGTATTTAGTGATATCCGGGACTCCCAGACCTCCGCAATCTTTTGGGGCTAGCAAAATTGCTCTAGCAACCCTTGGTCTTTTATTTTTCCAGATGAATTGAAAAATTATATTCTGGATATTTTTAAGTTCTGCTAGTGGGATGACTATTGGTAGCGTCTGGAAATAATATAGGAGTCTTGGCAGGATATTCATTTTAACTGTGACTATTCTTCCTAGCCAAGAGATCTGATATTCGTTCCAGCTCTGAAGGTCTTTTCTAATCTTTTCAAAGAGAGGGGGATAATTGTGTTGGTATAGGGTCTTAAAAGAGCTCGTTATCTGTATTCCCAGATACTTTATTTTTATTGAGCTCCATTTATAATTAAAGTTTGCCTGTAACAACTTAACTTCTGATGCTGTTAATGAAAGATTCAGAGCCTCCGACTTGTCCGTGTTAATTTTATATCCCGAAATGTTACTAAATTGGTCTAATTGGTATTGTAAATTTGGTAGGGACAGGGTTAGGATAATGTCGTCGGCAAACAGGGATATTTTGTAATTTGTCTCTCCAATATCGATACCTTTGATATTCTTTTCATCCCTAATTGTCGCTGCCAGGGGTTCTATGGAGAGGGCGAATAGAAGCGGAGATAAGGGGCATCCTTGTCGGGTACCATTAGTAATTTTTATGGGGCTTGAGTCTCCTCCTGGGAGTTTCACGACTGCTGTGGGAGTTTGGTATAGGGCTCTGATCCCCTCTAGGTATTGGCCCCTAAATCAGAATTTAATCAAAGTTTGATCTAAGAAATCCCACCGTATCCTGTCAAATGCTTTTTCTGCATCTAGACTCAACAGGATAGCCTTCGTATTTGAGAGGTGCACATGGTCAATAAGGTTGATAATTTTTCTGGTATTATCAGAGGCCTGTCTTCCCGAGACAAACCCGACTTGATCTATATGAATTAGGCTGGGCAATATTGGGGTGAGTCGGTTTGCCAAGATTTTGCTAAAGAGTTTTAGATCCGAATTAAGGAGGACTATGGGGCGATAGTTACCGCATTGTAATGGGTCTCTCCCTTCCTTGTGTATGATTGCTAGATTTGCTTTGGACATTGTTGTCGGAATATCTGCTCCCCCTAGGAACGAATTAAACATATCCAGCATATATGGGGCTAGTACCTTCTTAATTTTTTTGTAGTACTGGTTTGAAAAGCCATCTGGGCCCGGCGTTTTACTAGCTTTTAATTGAGCTATGGCTTCTAGAAGTTCTTCCTGTGTTATGTCCCTATTTAGTTCTAAATGATTTTCTTCTGTAAGTCCTGGAAGTTTACATTTCCCTAGGTATTCAGAGATAGCCTCCGATCCCGATAGTCTATTCTTGGGGAAGTTTAAATTGTATAATTTAAGGTAGAATTCTGAGAATTCTTTTGCTATTTGCGTCTCGTTGTATGTTTTTGTTCCTAACCTAGTTTGAATAGCTGAGATTTGCGTTTTGGTTCTCAGTCCTCTAAGTTTGGACGCCAATAGTCGATCGGCTTTATTACCTTTATCATAATATTTTTGCTTGGTCCACCTTAACGCCCTCTCCACTTCATCTAGTTGTGTCTGCTTCAATTCAGATCTAGTTTTATCAAGTACTTTGAATAATTTTTTTGAGGGGTTGCTTTTGTGTTTCTGTTCCAAAAGTTGCACTTTTTCCGTTAATTCATTATATAATTTTTGCTTAGCTTTTTTCTTATACGATGCTATGGCAATAATAGTCCCTCTTATTGTAGCCTTATGAGCTTCCCATAGCATTGCTGGTGACTCTACGGAGCCCTTATTCAACGTAAAGTATTCTCTGAGTTTTTGTTTAATGTCTATTTCTACATTTATTTGGTTCAGCAGAGAATCGTTTAATTTCCAATTATATTGAGTGCTTTTACTGAAGGGGAGAGAGAGTACTAGTGAGACTGGAGCGTGGTCCGACCATGATATTGACCCTATGTCTGACTGGGAGGATGCCTGGAGAACATCTTCGGTTCCCAGAAAATAATCAATCCTTGAATAGGTCTGGTGCGGGGGTGAGTAGAATGTGTAGTCCCTCTGGCCCTGGTGCTGCGCTCTCCAAATATCTATAAGCGAGTATTCTTTTAAGATGTTTCTAAAGTCTTTCGCATTTTTTTCAGTGGAGCGTGGGTGAGACGTTCCTTGTGCACTTGTTCTGTCTAGTTCTGGGGTGACTATCATATTCATATCTCCTCCTATCAGTAGTGTGGTTCTTGGCTGGGGAGATATATTATCACATAAGTCCCTTAAGAATTTTGCTTGCCCATCATTTGGGGAGTATACGTTCACTAAGACTATTTCTACCCCCGTGAGTGAGCCATATAGAATTAAGTATCTGCCTTCTGGATCGTAGTATGCTTGGGGGTAGTCTTTTTTGAAGGTGTTTGGGGGAGATGTGGTATTAAAATGGGTTTCCTGAAGGAATACTGTAGTATTTCTCCTTTTGTTTTTTTTGAGTTCCTGGAGGGCCAGTCTTCTCTTAATTACTGACTTTAGCCCCTTTACGTTAAGGGACACTATCTTTAGGGGTGTTTTACTAACCATTTTCCCTTTTTTAGTTGGGCAGGGTCTTGAGATCCCTCCACTTTCCCAGGGTGGAGGAGCATCCTACCTTCTTCCTTTGCGTGCGTGTCTAACTGAAGTCTGTGCGTCTTTTTGGCATCGACAGTTCTGAGTCTTCTAGCCTCTGTGTGTTCTGCGCTGGGAAGGGTTGGCTTGGAGACTAACTGATTGGACACCTGGGGAGGGGGAGACAGAGGGGCAGGAGAAAGGAAAAAGAAAGGAGAAAGTGGGCGATAACAACGCCCTAACTTAGTAACCCCCACCATTCTAAGGGTGAGGGAGACGGGCATATTGCCCTCTGTGAGTCCGGTTCCGGAATCCACCAAGGAGGTCCCGAAGCCCCTCCAGTGCATTCAGAGATCAATCGAGACCATGCATAACACTGGAAATCAACACTCTAACCCTTTATATAACCACTTGTCACCCGTGGGGGGTATTAAAGGCATGACATTATTTATTATTTAACTACTGAACAGTTTCTAGTCTTTCCCATTACTCTAGATTTGACATACCCATCCCAGATTCCTTACGAACATTTCTAGCTTTCACCACAAGGTGGAGCCAGAGGGCTACTTCAAGACAACATCTATACCTGAATTTTTGCATTGCAGTGATTAAAGACTATAAACAGTATATCAGTACATCCCAATGACACCGTTCTAGGGATAATATTTTTCACTTCCTCCGCTTGAGTACGGTCTCGTTCAGGTAAAGACCTCTGCCAGCACCCGCCCCCCCCCCAAAACCCCAAACCCACCCCCCACCCACGAGACCCATTCTTTGGGGAACTTGCGGGAGGGGGGGAGGGGAGAGGGGAGGGAGGGGAAGGGGAGGGGGGAGGTGGAGGGGGGTGGAGGAGGGGGGAGGGAGGCGGGGGGGAGGAGGGGGGAGGGGGAGGAGGGGGGAGGAGGAGGGGGGAGGAGGGAGGGGTGAGGGGAGAGGGGGGGTGAGGGAGTGGGGGAGAGGGGGGGGAGGGAGGGGGGGAGGGGGGAGGGAGAGGGGGATGGAGGGGAGAGGGGGGAGGGAGGGGGGGGGAGGAGGGGGGGGACGGGAGGAAGGGGAGGGGGGGGAAAGAGGAACAAGGGGGCGGCAGCGACCGTCTCTACTATTTTCTTTTGGTATTCCATCTCCTGCGTCGGCTTTTCTTCCTTACTCGTCTCACGTCTGGTTCTTTTGCGACGCCAGGCGTTGGGATGCCCTTGGTGTTTTCGCCGCTCCTTGTCTGGGCTGCTCTTCCTCTGCTCTCTCAGACGTCGCATCCTCGTCTGTATGTTGGAGACCCAGGGCCCTTAAGAATCTGGGGACATCCTCCATGTAGGACACCGTGTGCATCTTCCCTCCAGCCTGCGCCATCAATTTAAAGGGGAATCCCCACCTGTATCTCACTTTGTGATCCCTTAATTTTTGTGTAAGGGGCCGCATTTCTCTTCTCCTGTCTACCGTTTCTTTAGATAGGTCGCTGTAGACTTCCAGGTGGGTATTACGGAATTGGACCTCACCTTTCTCCCTGCTGGCTGTGAGCACCTTCTCCTTAGTTGTGTAGGAATGGAAGCGTATGATGACGTCTCTGGCTCTCTTAGGGTCCTGTGACTTCGGGCCCAATGTCCTGTGCGCTCTATCCAGCTCCATTTGTTCCTGCTGCAGCTCAGGGACCAGGAATACAAACAGGTCTTTCAGGTACGGCTGCAAGTGGGCAGCCTCTATCTCCTCCGGGATGTATCTTACGCGGAGGATCTGGCGTCGGTCTCTGTTTTCCTGTTCCTCTGCTTTCTCTTTCAGGGAGCGAATTTCGTAATTTAACCTGTTTATTTCGTCCTCTGCTTGGGAATAGGAATGTTCTGTATCCTCCACTTTATTTTGTATAGTGTCCGTTCTCTCTGACAGGGCATTCATGTCGGATCTGAGCGAGTTGACGGCTTTATTAAGATCGTCCTGGAATCCCTGTCTCATTCTCAGGAATAGGTCCTCAAGTTAGTCCCTGGTCACCTCTAGCTGTTCTCCTCTGCTCCCCTGCTCAGGCATGCTGTCGGGGGTTTCTATGGGGGGGGTCCGGCCGCCCCCCTGGGTCGGGCCGTCCCTAGCTGGGGGTTTGTGCGTCGGCATGAAAAAACTTTTCAAACTTGTTTGCGCGGATCCCTTCGGCCTTACGCTCATCCCCTGGGAGTAACCCCGTGCTCCGGTTAGTTTTTATTGATTTTTTGCCCCGATTGGCACTATCTTTAGTCCTTTAGTTATTTATTTCCGGCCAGATTGCTGTGGGGGAGCAGGGATATGTGACCCTGGGACTCTGGCAGTAGGGTTAGGGACTTTTAACAGGCAGGGTGTCCACTCCTTAGGTACTTTTGTGGGGTGTTGGAGCCTCTACTTGCCCTCTCAAAATGGCTCCCCCCTCCCTGCTAGCCCCGTGTCCGGGGGACTATTCCTCTCTTAATTAGGGGATGACTTCCCAATTTTTCCCCCCTCTCACCAGGGTCCCAGCTCAGGACAGTACCTTATTGTTGTGCTTTAGTATTCAGGGGGTCTTCTACCTTCCTCCTCTCATCTGCCACGCCGCTGGAGGCCACCACGTGCGCTCCTGCCACACCAGGGGTGGGGGGGGGTCCGTCCCCACTCGCCTGTATCTCCCCTTCTATCCGTGCTCCCGGAGCACACTTGGCCCCGCCGTCTCTCTCCTCCGCTCCCGCAGCTGAGGTCAAGTCACGCGGCCGGCTGAGGGGGGAGTTTTGCAGCAGGGGGTTGGCGCCGCAAGAGGCCCCCCCGAGCACCACCATACACTTCACCGGAGCCTTGTGCGGGCGCACCGGAGCTCCGTGAGTCGCGGGGATCAGGTCAGGAGGCTTTATTTATATATTTGCAGGCTTTTTTTATTCTTTTCCCTATTCTATAGTGTCTCTCAGCAAGCTATTCTAGTGGAGGGGCTCGGGAGCTCGCTGCTCACGCTGCCATCCTCCCCGACGTCACCGGAAGTCCATTAAAGTGTTTTAATAGTGACAAAAGTGTCTAAAAATAATATGCAAGTCTGCATAAAGTGACATGTTTCTACTACGCTAAGAACCTTCCTCCTCCCAAGTGTGGAAGCATGTACCTAACATATAACCACACAATATATATATATATATATATATATAATCAGAAAATAAATAGATGATACCGTTCTGTGGCTAACGAAATGCTTTTATTTGTGCGAGCTTTCGAGATACACTGATCTCTTCTTCCGGCGATGTTACAATGAATGAAGCAAGCAAAAGGTATACTTATAAACAGTGTCTCTTGGAATGTTATCTGTGCAGGTCCTTCCCCCGGTGTGGATGTGTTTTATGGCTGGAGGTGTCAAAGGGTTACTGAAAGCAAGTGAAGAAAGAGTGTGTGTGTGTATCAGTGTGAATAAAAATGAATGGAGAGCCCACAGTATATACAGTGCTTTACACAAGGTGTGTGTGGAGTGAGAGTGGATATAAATGGTGTTTGCGGGTGTGGAAATGTGAGACACTGCTGTGAGAGTGACCACTCCCGGCTGTTGCTGTGCCGGTTTTAGAGTGCACTCAGAGTGTTGGGGTCCCCTTCACTGTTTAGTCAGAGGACTGCTGCCGTGCTAATCTTTTAAAATGAACTTTGGATGCTCCTGAGACCACGCGACCGAAGGGAGGGTTCCTACTGAGGCGGCTCTACCATTACCGGCTACTCATCCAGAGAAGGAATTATACAGATACAATCTGAGACGCTTACCAGAGGGAGTAAACACAAAAAACAAAACTGTGCGCTACTACCTAACTACCTATAAAGTTTAAATGTATAAATATATACAGTGCAGTGACTATACCATCAATTTAGTGATAAAAAATGTATAAAAAATTAAACCACAACTCCCACAGTGAGATAGTTAAACATTAAATAATAAGTGCCACATAACCGTGTTGGGGATAATGGCGTCTACAGCTGTAAACGCAGGGGTGGCTCAGCACCCCACACACACTAAGAGAAGGGAAACAAAAGAAAACAGCGCACAACGCTAAATAGTGAAGCAAATTCAACAATATATTATAGAATTAAAAAGGGGGTAATATATCTGCGTACATAAAAAAGGTTGGTAAAAGGCATGTAGTGTGTATCACACTGTTTACCACTCGGCAGCTGTTAGCTGTAGATTCAGGTGCTTGCTTCCCTCTGCTGCTGCAGCTCAGCTGATTCTGGGGCAGGACGTCAGTCTTTTCACTCCCAAGGGGATTTCCCTTCATGCAGCCAGGTTCAGCAGCTGGTACTGGGGCTCGGTGAAAACGCTCCTGCTTCCTGGCCGATATGAAGCTGCTCCTGTACCTCGGCAGGTGTATCCTCTGCAGAGAGGTTAAAACACAGCTTGCTGCTGTCTTCACAGCAGTGGTGGATTCAATAGGGAAGTTTGAACAGTCTTACAGAGTCTCTCACAAGTGTCCAAAACAGCACACAGGATGAAATAAAAACAGGACAGGCCAACACATAGACAAAGGCCAATGTAAGCAGATATAAGGCAATAGAATGTTACATCCAACTAGTTTCGTAGAATTAACTACTTCTTCAGGAAGTAGTTAATTCTACGAAACTAGTTGGATGTAACATTCTATTGCCTTATATCTGCTTACATTGGCCTTTGTCTATGTGTTGGCCTGTCCTGTTTTTATTTCATCCTGTGTGCTGTTTTGGACACTTGTGAGAGACTCTGTAAGACTGTTCAAACTTCCCTATTGAATCCACCACTGCTGTGAAGACAGCAGCAAGCTGTGTTTTAACCTCTCTGCAGAGGATACACCTGCCGAGGTACAGGAGCAGCTTCATATCGGCCAGGAAGCAGGAGCGTTTTCACCGAGCCCCAGTACCAGCTGCTGAACCTGGCTGCATGAAGGGAAATCCCCTTGGGAGTGAAAAGACTGACGTCCTGCCCCAGAATCAGCTGAGCTGCAGCAGCAGAGGGAAGCAAGCACCTGAATCTACAGCTAACAGCTGCCGAGTGGTAAACAGTGTGATACACACTACATGCCTTTTACCAACCTTTTTTATGTACGCAGATATATTACCCCCTTTTTAATTCTATAATATATTGTTGAATTTGCTTCACTATTTGGCGTTGTGCGCTGTTTTCTTTTGCTTACCAGAGGGACCTGTTCCTGATTCCTGAACTCCTACCTGTCGATTGGTAACTTGTGTGCTTTGCACAATCAATGCTCATGTTCTATTCTTTTTTTTTTTTTTTTATAACTTTCCTTTTTATTTGGTTTTACAATGCATACATTACATCACAACCCATTAGCATGTATTAATGGGTAACCATATGCGTCAAAACGGACTTGACAGATATACAAGACGACAGACAAACTAGACAAACGACATACACAGACGAACTGGGACAGACATGACTTACCAGACTTGGGCGGGACACATGTGGGGTGCCTGTGTGAGCAGGCGGGGGAAGTGGAGGCACCGAGAATTGCTTCTGCGGGGGGAGGAGCTGGACCTTGGTGTGTGACCTAACTTGCTCTCTACGGCCGATAGCAGCGCCCTACTCTATCCGTTGCTATGTCATCGTCTGGTCTGCTCAGCCAAAGGAGAACGCATCTGATTTTATTAGTGCAATATTGTGTCGGCGTCTATCCCCGGGATGTCTATTTGGGCTAGCCATGGGGCCCATACTTTTAGAAATTTTGAGCCAGAGTCGTTGACCCAACTAGTCAACTGTTCCATCTGGCAAACATGCCAAATTCTGTTCCTGATTTTGGGTATAGCTGGTAATTCCGGTTGTTTCCACAATGCTGCGATCTCGCACCTTGTGGCGGTTGCGAAATGCGCAACCAATTTGTGTGTCGCATTGGACACACCCCGGATCCGTCTGCCCACTAGGAACAGCCACGGGTCCAGGGGGATCTCCAAGTTGAGTATCATCTGTAACCAATCTCTAATGGTTTCCCAAATCGGGACCACGTTCGGGCAGGACCACAGCATATGTTTTAAGTTAGCGATTTCCCCGCACTGTTTTGGGCAGAGCGGGGAATATCCCCTGACAAATTTAGAGAGTTTTACTGGGGTATGGTACCACCGCATTAGGACTTTATATGTGTTCTCCTTCAGCGTGGCGCATATTGAGTTTTAGCTGATGTTTGCAGGATTTGATCCCAGTCCTCGTCCTCTAGATTCTCCCCTAAATCTGTCTCCCATTGTCGCATGTATTTCAGTCGAGGAGCGTCAGCTGTCTCTGGACAGATCACCTCCCTGTACATCCTAGACGTTAGTCCCCTTACATAGTTACATAGTTACATAGTAGATGAGGTTGAAACAAGACGTACGTCCATCAAGTTCAACCTATGCTAAATTCAGACAACAGATACTTTATTCTATATCTATACTTACTTATTGATCCAGAGGAAGGCAAACACAAAACCCAATTAAGGGGAAAAATTAATTCCTTCCTGACTCCAAGAATTGGCAATCGGATTAATCCCTGGATCAACATCCTTCCCATGTATACTTATTTGGTATATCCCTGTATTCCTTTCCCATCTAAAAAGATGTCCAACCTTTTTTTGAACAAATCTATTGTATCTGCCATCACAGTCTCCATGGGTAATGAATTCCACATTTTAACTGCCCTTACTGTAAAGAACCCTTTCCTTTGTTGCTGGTGAAATTTCCTTTCCTCCAACCTTAAGGGATGGCCCCGAGTCCTTAGTACTGCCCGTGGGATGAATAGTTCTTTTGAAAGCTCCTTGTATTGTCCCTGAATATATTTGTATATAGTTATCATATCCCCTCTTAGACGCCTCTTTTCTAATTTAAATAAATCCAATATAGCTAGCCTCTCCTCATAAGTTAGAATGTCCATCCCCTTTATTAATTTGGTGGCTCTTCTCTGCACTATCTCTAGTTCCATAATGTCTTTTCTTAGGATTGGTGCCCAAAATTGTACTCCATATTCAAGGTGTGGTCTTACTAATGCTTTGTAAAGGGGCATAATTATGTCTACTTCCCTTCCATCCATTGCCCGTTTGATGCAAGATAAGATCTTGTTTGCCTTTGCAGCTACTGCATGACATTGGGCACTATTGCTAAGCCTGCTGTCTACAAGCACTCCTAAATCCTTCTCCATCAAGGATTCCCCCAATATATCTCCATTTAATTTGTAAGTCGCCTTTTTATTCTTGCATCCCAAATGCATAACCTTACATTTATCTGTATTAAACCTCATTTGCCATTTACCTGCCCACGTTTCCAGTCTCTCCAAGTCCTTCTGAAGAGAAATTTCATCCTGCTCTGATTCTATTACCTTACACAATTTAGTATCATCAGCAAAGATGGAGACTTTGCTCTCGATCCCAACCTCAAGGTCATTAATAAACAAGTTAAAAAGCAGGGGTCCCAGTACCGATCCTTGAGGTACTCCACTCACGACTTTAGCCCAACCTGAAAAAGTTCCATGTATGACAACCCTCTGTTGTCTGTCCTTTAACCAGTTTTCAATCCAGGTGCATATATTATTACTGAGTCCAATTTTCTTTATTTTGTACACCAACCTCTTGTGTGAAACCGTATCAAAAGCCTTTGCAAAATCTAAGTAGACCACATCAACTGCATTACACTGGTCTAAATTCCTACTTACCTCCTCAAAGAAACAAATAAGGTTAGTTTGGCAAGATCTATCCTTCATAAATCCATGCTGACTATTACTAATAATTTTGTTTTCCATTTGGTATTCCTGAATATTATCCCGTATTAAACCTTCAAGTAGTTTCCCTACTATTGAAGTCAGGCTTACAGGTCTGTAATTCCCTGGGTATGATCTAGCTCCCTTTTTAAATATAGGCACCACATCTGCTTTACGCCAATCTTGTGGTACTGAGCCTGTGGAAATGGAGTCCTTGAATATTAAATATAATGGTTTTGCTATTACTGAGCTTAACTCCTTGAGAACTCTTGGATGTATGCCATCGGGGCCAGGTGCCTTATTTACTTGAATTTTTTGAAGTCGCTTATGAACTTCTTCCTCAGTTAACCAATTGGTCATTAATATGGAGGTTGTGGCTTCCTCCTGTGGCACTACTATTGAACCTGATTCTTCCCTGGTAAACACAGAGGCAAAGAATTTGTTTAATACCTCTGCTTTTTCCTTATCTCCAATAATCTGCCTACCCATCTCACACTGAAAGGGTCCTATACAGTATTTTCTTTTCTCATTTTTTTTGTTATTAAGGTACTTAAAGAACTTTTTAGGGTTGACCTTACTTTCTATTGCAATCCTTTTTTCATTATCCATTTTTGCTAATTTGATTGCCCTTTTGCAATTTTTGTTACATTCCTTATAATTCTGATACGATGTCTCTGTCCCTTCTGACTTAAAGAATATAAACGCCTTCCTCTTCTTGTCCATTTCCTCGCCTACCTGTTTATTTAGCCACATTGGTTTTGACTTAATTCTTTTATACTTATTACCCAAGGGTATACACTGATAAGTGTGTTTTTCTAACAATGTTTTAAAGACTGCCCATTTATCTTCTATATTTTTCCCTGCAAAAACATCATCCCATTGTATTACTACTAGATTAGACCTCAGTTTATTAAAATCTGCCTTTCTAAAGTTTAAAGTCTTTGTTGAACCCAAGTAATCTGTTTTTTGATAATTTATTTCAAATGAGACCATGTTATGATCACTGTTACCCAAATGTTCCAGGACTTGAATATTTGTTATTATTTCTACATTGTTTGATATGACCAAATCCAGAACTGCCCCTCTCCTGGTTGGTTCCTCAATAATTTGGGTCATATAATTATCTTTAAGCACCCCCAAAAACCTGTTTCCTTTTGTTGTAACGCTAATCTCATTGCCCCAGTCTATGTCTGGATAATTAAAACCCCCCATTATGCAAACATGACCCAGTTTTGATGCCTTCTCCATTTGCAAATGTATTTTAGCTTCCTCAATCTCTAGAACACAGCTGTTCAAAATTGGTACACGCTGGTCGAATTGGAAATTTGTTATAAAATGCCCTGACCTGGAGGAATCTAAAAAATTCTGTGTTTGGCAGTCTTTTCTCTGCTTTAATCATTTCGGACGTCTTGATAAATTTCCTTCCTTCCAGGTCTTTCAATCTTTTATACCCCGCCTGCGTCCATTTCAGAAATCTGTTACCTAACAGCCCTGGAGCAAAATCCGGATTCCCCAGCAGGGGTGTCATCAACGATTGTTTAGTGGTCAGATTAGATTTAAACTTAGTAGACTCCCAGACCGCCAGCGAGTTCGCAATTGCGCAGAGCGGCGTCTTTATTGATTTCTTACATTTTTTTGGGAGCCAGATTAGGTCGTGTAACTGCACTGGAGCACAGCACTCTTTTTCCAGGGCAACCCACCTTCTTTTGGCTGCGTTAGAGTGCCACTGGACGATTTGGCATAATTGTGCCGCCTTATAGTATGCCAGCAAGCAAGGTACCGATAACCCCCCTTTCGTCACTGGCCTTGTCAGTATGCCTTTTGCAAATTGTGGGCTTTTTTTGCTCCAAATAAATCGAATGATATGAGCCTGCAGTACGAGGATCTCAGCCTGAATGAGCGGTATTGAGAGGGCTTGAAACAGGTATAGCATTCTAGGAAGTAAGTTCATTTTTACGCTATTGATCCTTCCAAACCAAGAAATGCCATAGCCCGCCCATACCCTGAGATCCTCCCTCGGCTTCTTCATTATTTTGGGGAAATTAGCTTTGTATAATGTTTTGTACTCCCTGGTGATATATAACCCTAAATATTTGATTGCAGAGGGCTGCCATTTAAAATTGAAATTGAGCTCTACCAATTTTTCGACCGGTTTGGCTAAGTTAATGTTGAGGGCTTCCGACTTGGTCTGGTTGATTTTGAATCCCGAGACCATGTTGAATGTTCTCAAGATCTCGAAGACGTTGGGCAGGGAGGTGAGGGGTTTTGATAACGTCAAAATCACGTCATCCGCATAAAGTGCCACCTTATGCGACTGCTCTCCTACATCTATTCCTGATATATTGGGGCTTAATCTGATATGAGCTGCAAGGGGTTCTATACAAAGGGCAAATAACAAAGGTGATAATGGGCACCCCTGTCTCGTCCCGCTACGGATGTGAAATAATTCTGAAGAAAACCCCTGGTGTCGCACTCTTGCCGTGGGACCATTATAAAGGGCCAATATCGCCTCTAGAAGGTGCCCCCCGAAGCCAAACGCCCCCAGCGTCTCTCTGAGGTAGGGCCAGTCGATCCTGTCGAAGACCTTTTCCGCGTCCAGACAATACTATTGATGGGATATTTTTTCTCTTGGCCAGATCGATCAAATCTATAATCCATCTGGTATTGTCTGCCGCTTGCCTACCCCCTATGAAACCTACTTGATCCGGGTGTATCAGCCCGGGAAGGACAATGCCCACCCTGTTAGCTATGAGTTTAGAGAATATTTTGATATCAGAATTGATCAGGGATATAGGCCGGTAGCTCTTGTAGTCTGCCGGGTCCTTTCCGGGTTTCTGGATCAGTGAGATGGACGCCTGGAGCATCTGCGGTGGGAAGGGCGCCCCTGCCAGTATCCCATTAAATAGTTTCAGCAAGTGAGGAGCCAGGATTTTACTATATTTCTTATAATATAAATTTTAAAAGCCGTCTGGCCCAGGGGCCTTGGCTGGCTTTAGGGACTTCATTACCTCTGATAGTTCCTCTAGAGTGAAATCCCCTTGCAGCGCCTCTCTTTCCTCCCTGCCCAGCGTCGGCAGCTGCGCCTCAGCTAAGAATTTCTCTAATGTATCTGTGCTCTTTTGAGTGTGGCTGACCTTGTCCCCGTCGTAGAGTGTCGCGTAATAGTTTTTAAACACTTCTACAATCTGCCTAGGATCTGAGGTAAGGTCCCCCCCCTCTGAGATTTGATGGATGCTATACGAAAATTTGGAAGCTTGTTTCGGAGCTTATTGGCTAGTAGGGTATCTGGCTTGTTGGCTTGTTCATAGAATCTGCGCTTGGACCATGCCAACTCCTTTTGCCAACTCCTTTTTGGCCTGGGAGGACAGCACTAGATTAAGCTTAGTTTTAGTATCTGATAGCTCCTTCCAGATGTCCTGGTTTTTATTGGTTTTATGCTGTGCAGTGAGTTGTTCCAGTTTCTCCTGCAGCTCTATTATCTTCTTCTCTTTCTCTCTCTTACGTCTAGCGGCTATATTCATTAGTATTCCTCTAAGGGTAGCCTTCTGGGCCTCCCACAGCGTGGAGTGTGAAGTTACACTCCCTTCATTTTCATTAAAGTATCCCTTAATCCGTTCCCCGATTTCTGCTTCAGTTGCAGGGGCTTTTAATAGGAGCTCGTTGAGCTTCCAGTTTGCTCCAGGTCTGTCTAGTGTATCTAGTGAGCACCTCAGCTCTACAGGTGCATTGGCTGACCACGAGATATTATGGATCTCAGTATGGTCGACCACCGGGACCACTCTGTTGGATTCTAGGAGGTAATCTATCCTACTGTATCGGTTGTGGGGGTGGGAAAAGAGGGTATATTCCCGGGAGCCTGGGTGTTGTTCCCTCCAGATGTCTACTAGCTGACAGTCTTGTATGCCCTTGTGTATTGTTAGTACGTCCTGTTTGTGGGTAGAGTTAAGTCCCATACATCTGTCCATGTCTTGGTCTAGCGTGCGATTTGAGATCACCTGCTAAGAAAATATTGCCTTTCGCTACCTTATGCAGTTTGTTGAAGAAGCGATTAAAGAATGCTGAGTTTTTTGTTCGCATGGGGCATAGATTGAGGCTAATGTTAGGTTTTGGCCCTGGATTGCACCTATTACTATAATAAATCCACCTTCCTTGTCTGTGTGGATTTTTTCTATGGTAAGCGCTAATCTATTATGCATCACTTTAGCTACCCCTCTTTTTTTAACGTTAACAGAGGCCAAATAAAAAGATCTATAATTTTTATCTAAATATTTTGGGTGGTTGGTGTTTGAAAAGTGTGTTTCCTGCAGGAAGATGATATCTGCTTTCTTCCGATTATAGTCCCTAAATGCTATTCTGCGCTTGGCTGGGCTGTTAAAACCTTTAACATTGTGTGACACCATGATTAGCTCTCTACTCATCTTTGCTGGTATAGGTGGCTGCTCCGGTATCAGGCATAAACACTTGCTGTGTGCCGTTCGCTGCTGTGACCGTTCCTTCTTCTGTTACCTGATCCGCAGGAGATGCAGAAAGATAAGTATGGGTGCTGGAGAGGGGGTAGGAGGACACAAGAGGGGGGGGGGAGGGAAACATCGAGACAAACACAAACACAAACACATAAACCATGTTCTCAGGACCCTGGTATGAGTACCCTGGTCCTGAGTCCAACGCCCTTGGGTGCACAGTGGAAGCGGCCAAACTCTTCCTCCTCTCTCGCCTTGCTCCCCCCCCCACCTTAATCCCCACCCAAGGGACTTCGCCGGTAACCTGGATCGAGTTCGTCTCGTGTCCCGGCGATCGGCCCATGCGGATTCCGGAGCAAGCCCTAACCCCTGCTGTCCGGCCCCGCTCTTTTAGTTGCTACAAACAAAAACTCTCCTATGCCGAGTTCCCCTAACCCTGAATGCCTTCTTGACTGCTACCGGTCCTAGCACCCCTTCTCTGCGACTGCTTTTCCCCTGATGTACTTCAATGTGTGGAACCTGCTTCCTCTGAGTGGTGTATGGCTAGGCGTGCCGCAGGGGCCTATTATTCACGTGTCAGTTGTGATCGGAATTACTGCGTGTGTTGCGGTTTTGTTTCTGGATCATTGTCTATTCCTGAGTTAAATATGTCTTGGTTACGTGCGTCCCATTTGCTTCCCTCCTGATCCCGCCCTACCCTTTCTAGCTTCTTAATTCGGTGCAGCCATCCTCACCTTACTCCTTCTCCTGTCTATTCTCCCCTTCTTCTCTATGTTCTCTCAATCACTTATGCTAGTTCCTTCACTTTGCTAACCTACCCTTGCCTTCTAACTTGTCACTTCCCCCTTCCTTCCCAGCTACTTGCTTTCCCTTCTCTACCTCGATTCCCCTCCCTCGCCTCTCTATTCCATCCTCCAACCATCCTATCTACGGCCTCTCTCTTTCCATCTACCATATTCCACCTACTTGTTTCACTTGCTCTATCACCCCTCGTTATATTTCACTTCCCCCTCCCTACTTATCAACAAACTTCCCCGTTCTCTCTTCTTTCTTCCGACTCCTTTTCAGTGCTACCTATGCCACTCTTTTGCTGCCCCTCAACCTTTCTTTCCCTCTCTCAGCCGCCCCCTGTATTCTGTCAAGAATCACATCCACACTCTTTCTTTAAATGTCTCAGGTATAGTCCGCGCCGTTCACTCCATGTTTCTTCTGCGCTGGCCACTCTCTGTCGCGTGACCTGTCTGGTGCAGCTCCGTCTCCGTTGCTGTGCCGGCTCCAGGCGGTATTCCTCCTCCGACGCTCGATCTTCTGAGTGTTGATGCTGCGACTTCCGGCTCTTCTTGATGACGCGGTTGCCGGTATTTCCAGCGTCCCCCGCCACCTCCAAGATGGCCACCCCGGGTCCCGCCCCTTCCGGTGACGTATTTCCAGTGGCCGCCATTTTGGAATGGGCAGCTAAACCTAGGCGGATGCGTCGTCAGCAGCTCTTCCCGCTCGACCTGATCTTCTCGCTCGATCCCGCCTTCCTGGTTTTGCGTGCCACGCTGAATGCGCTGTCTCCGCCATCTTGGACGCCATGCTGCCGCCATGAGGTAAGTCAAGTGTCTTTTTAACAGGTTTCCACTGTCCATGGTATGGTGTCTGAAGGATATTGCAACCTCAGCGGGAGCTTGCAGGGGAAATTTAAGCTATCTGCTGGTGCATCTCCGGCTAGACTTCAGCGTAAGAGCAACTTGTAACTGTTTTAACCGAAAACTTTTAAACTGTGTCTTAGCTACGTCCCGAAAGTTTCTACACGTTGTTATGGGTTTCTTCACCCCCGATCGGCTCCTTCAGTGGCCGGGTTCCCCGCCGTTGTCCACGAGGGTCCGGGGCTGTTTCCTCCTCTCCTGTGCCTGGGGGGTTTTCCAGGGCCAGGGTGGACGGTGATAGGTCTTGAAAGACCAGTACTTTAGCCCCTTGGAACTCCATGTTGGCGGCATTCCTGGATTTTTGCAGCACCTCCTCTCTTGCCGTGTAATAATGGAGACGCACAATAATATCCCGCGGCTGTTCATTTTGCTGTGGCCTGGAGCGCAGTGCTCGGTGGCACCTGTCCGTTATGAGCTTGTCTTTTGGGGTGTCCGGGCATAGATGCTCCAGCCACCACGCCACATACTCCTCACAGTCCCCGATGTTTTCCGGTGACAAAGTGAGAATATGACGTAAGGGGGAGGTCTGACATAACAGCACTGGGATCTAAGCAACCATTTTGAGTCAGTATCCATCTTAGGTGCCTGATATTGTCTATTGTCTGTATGAAAGTTGGAATGAACGTTAGTTTAAAATACATTTTTTTCTTCTGAAGTTCCAATTGATATTGAGCGGTTCAGCTAAGCCAAAAACCTTGAGAACAAGAGTAATGTGCCAATGTTATGAAAATACAAGACTGATAGGCAGAGAGTCCCATTCCGAAGGGGGGGGGCGTGAAGTTTCGTATGTAGAGTAAAAGTCACCGGCTTGTATAAGGAATATTAGCTGAGTCATTTCATTTAGGCATCCCATAATATTATTAACTCGATGTGTTCGTGTGCAGTTTGTTTACCTTTTACGCTTACGTAGTGACGACACGCAACCTTGTAGAGGGGGCGTGGGTTTAGTATTTTGTGTATAAATAAGGCCTGTATGCCACCATGTCTTTGGGAGAGTTTTATTTTGAAACCCTCCTCTGCGTGTGCACCGCACAAAGCAATAAACTTATCTGTCATTCTGCAAAACATATCCTCAGACTTGTGTTTTTATTCACAACTTTTACAGATGGCGCACCGAATAGAAACCCAAAAATACCGGAAGCTGAGCACCTGAAAAAAACACTCCTCGGTCACTCAAATCTGAGCGCTCATAAGAATCAAGGTAAAAGGTACCTTTTGAGGAAAGCCTGAGTTTAAAAAGTTGTTTTGAGTGGTGTGTAGAGAGATGTGTTTTGAAGGGTGTCTCAATCTGTGTTGACGAGATTACCTAGCAGTTTCAAATAAGTTTATTTGTCTGTTCCTGTATCCATTTTAAAGTGTTATAGATGTTAAGTTTTATTGGGATTAAGGTGAGAGTCCCGTTAAAAGTTTTGGTGATGAAGGTGAGTGTTTGTATGCTTAAGGGATTGTTTTTTTCAGACTGTCCTGGGTTGTGATAAATATTTTTGTTGTCTGAGCAGGAAGGGTCCCTGATTGTACATTTGCTCTGTTTTGTCATTAACATACCAAGTGAGTTTATTTATGGATATCTGTTTAGAAGGTCTTATCTGTATCCATGTTATAGAAGTATAAGGTTTATCAGGACTAGGTTGGACCCGCTGAAGTAATTCAAGTGTTTTCTTAGGTATAGTTATGGTGAAAAAATCAGAACAATAACATGCCAAAAGAGTTGTACGCAATCAGCTTGCGCTGATTATTGTATCAGGTGTATTGTACAGGTCAATTAAATGTGATTACTGTAACAGGAGAATAATGGGAAACCAAAGTTCTAAAAATTTGCCGTTAGAGGTTGTGTGTCTGCAGACAAAAATAATAAAGAATGGATACAGAGAACAAGAAGAGACAATATAAATATGTTTTGTAGGCCAATGAAAACACATGCAAGGCCAATGAAAATAAACATGCCACCCCAATGAAAAAAGTTTGTTTGCAATAAATTACTATGGAAGGAAGCGTGAAACTATGGGCAGCCGCACCGGTTTTCTTATCCCTAAGAATGCGAATGCAAGGGCTCATAGTGGAACCTTCTAACTTTCAGTTATCCCTGTGTGTCTGTGGCAGTATAAATCTTTGGATTTTATGAGGTTTTTGTGGCTAAAGTCAAGCATGGCTTGACCGGCTGGCAGACGCCGCAGAAATCAGTCATGAACGTATTAGCTTTTCCTTCCATTTCCCCACAAGCAATAAGTGGTTATAAATCATTTCCTGATATAAACTCAAGTTTCGGTGCCGGCAAATAAAATTGTTGCGCCCTTAATGGAGAGTGGCTAGATGGATTTGATACCCTAATGAATTTTTCCTGAATGATTACCTGTGTGAAAGATAAACCATGCTAAGTATCACCTGTATGCACAAATCACCATTCAAAAAAACTTGCAAGTACGTACAAAAACATGAATATTATTTGCTCACAATGAAATCAAATGTCTGCAAGAAAGAGAATCAGAATCAGCAGCACAGAGCGTGCCCCCACCTTTTTCTCCAGCGCGAGGAATGTGCTAAGATACGAAAGTTAACTCAAAAAGCTCCGGAGCATCAGAGTAGTTTTAAAGTCAGGTTATTTATGAGAATAAAGAAAGAGAAGGGAACTTTTATTAATATAGTTGCAGGGTGAAATTGTTTGGTAATAGGGGAGAAATGTTTTTCTTTTATTTGTTCGTTATTTTTGTGATGTTGTTTGGATGTGTATGAGAGAAGTTTTTTTGTATTGTGTGTTCTGTATTGTGTGTAACCAGTAAAAACACATTGAATATTTTGTGTTTAAAAATGTGGGTAAAAGCTCACAAGCATTGTTTGAAGTATATATTGTATTGTATGTTTTTATGTATATAACGCCATTAATATGCACAGCGCTTCACAGGAGTGGTGCACGTCGTAATCATATAGGTATCAAAGGGTAAAGGTAAGAGGTCATGAAATAAGTGATCCAGACATAAAAGTAAAAGTTGAGCAAAGAGAAGTCACTGCTCTGAGGAGCTTACAATCTAATTGGTAGGTAGGGAGAGCATACAGAGATAGTAGGATTTGATTAGAAGCCAGGAAAGGAATTTCAGGAGGGGAAACGCAGAATTAGAGTTTAAAGAGAAGAGTGATTCTGGCAGCAGCGTTTGGGATAGATAGTAGGGAAGACAGGTGAAAGTCAGGAAGGCAGGATAGCAGGGGATTACAGTTATCAAGATGGGAGAGAATGAGGGTCTGAATCAGAGTTTTAATAGTTGAGCAACAGAGGAACAGGTGTATCTTTGTGATATTGTGGAGGAAAAAGCGACAGTTATAGAAATGTTTTGAATGAAAGAGGAGAATATGAGAGAGGAGCAGGGAGTGACCCCTAAGCAGCGTGCTTGAGCTACTGGATGGAAGATTCAAGAGTAATGTGGAAGGAGATAATAGGGTCAGGTTTGGGAGGAAGTATGAGGAACTCTGTTTTTGCCATGTTAAGTTTAAGGCGAAAGAGGGCCTTCCAGGATGAGATAACAGAAGACATTCAGAAACTTAGGTTTGTATGGCAGGTGTAAGGTCAGGGGTTGAAAAATAAATGAGGGTGTTGTCAGCATAGTGGTGATATTTAAACCCAATAGATGTTATTAGGTCACCTAGAGAGAGTGTGTACAGAGAAAAGAGAAGAGTGTGGTCCACAGAGTCATATGCTGCAGGGAATAATAGGAGCAGAGTGTAATAACCTCTGTCTTGGGCAGCATATAGGTCATCAGTTATTTTAGTGAGGATTGTCTCCATGGAGGGAGCAGTGCAGAAGTCAGATTGTAGAGGGTTAAGGAGAGAATGGGTGTTGAGAAAATGGAGCAAGCAAGAGAATACAAGACAAGTTCAGTAGTTAGAAAGAGAGGTAGGGTCAAGCTTGCTATTTTTGAGTCATGGTATAATTATTACATGTTTTAAGGAGAATGGAAATGTAGCAGAGTAGAGGGAGAAAGGAGATCAACAGTGATGGTGACACTCTCTTTTGAGACAGTGGAAAAAGAGTCAAGGAAAGCAGGAAGAGAGTAGGAAGCAAAGTAGGATAGGAGGAAAAAGAGGGAATATTCTGGTGTATGGATTCAACCTCTTTCTTAAAATAGTCAGAAAAGTCCTGAGGTGAGATGAAGGATGAGTTTGTGTGGGTTAGACTTGTGAGTGTTGATTAATGGAGAGAAATAGGTTTGCGTAGCTTGAGAAAGAGAAAAAGGGGGGGAAGGAAAACACAAAGTGGATGTGTCTCCTAAAAGAATTCACTATACTGCACTCCTACTTAATTTTAAAATTTAACTTTTAATATATTTACATAAAACATATGTTACCAATTTAGATCTACATAGATAGAGCCAGGAGACTACAGAACACTACATAAAAGCAGCTCCAAGTAGGAGACTGACAACATTGCACATCCAACGCGCATTTCCCTGAGGAAGCTCCTTTGCTGGAGGGAAACGCGCGTTGGACGTGCAATGTTGTCAGTCTCCTACTTGGAGCTGCTTTTATGTAGTGTTCTGTAGTCTCCTGGCTCTATCTATGTAGATCTAAATTGGTTACTTTTACTAACACTCAGTGTGCAAACCTTCCTGCTTTCTACATGACATGTTCATTTGGAGTGTGCTGTATAATGATTCACTGACCAAAATGCTGTGAACAATTGCTTCACTATGCTATGAATCATTTACCCTCCATTATCACACTATCAGTAGCACTTCTATACTTAGTGGATGGTTATACATCCTTAAACTAACATCCCTAAGTGCTCTGTGGTTAATAAGTCCAAGCAGGACTGCAGTATTTTCGTGATACAATCATTCACTGAGTCTGTTAGTCATATTTATATATATACACATGTACCTGGTCTCATAGGTGTCCCAGAGGGGTTTATACCCTGACTATTAGCGTCTTGTGTCCTGCTATCTCGAATACAATTTGCTGTCTGAGATTATTCCAACGCACATTCACTGACACGGACGCTTGTTCTTGATAATTTAATTTATTTTTAATGCACAATACACAACGATTTGGTAACATATGTTTTATGTAAATATATTAAAAGTTAAATTTTAAAATTAAGTAGGAGTGCAGTATAGTGAATTCTTTTAGGAGACACAACCACTTTGTGTTTTCCTTCCCCCCCTTTTTCTGATTCACTTTTCAGTTCACAGTTTGCACCCACTTTTTTGATTACCATATATTCACCCATTATTTCGTTTCAATTGGTGTGGTTTTGTGATCACTCCCTAACCCTAGTGTTTTCTCTAGCTTGAGAAAGGACAGAATTGCAACAAGATAGCATAAATTTGTAGTGAATGAAGTCAGTGAAACTATGAAAGTTCAAACAGAAGGAATTAAAAAGAACTGAGTGGAGGGAAATAGCATGAGCAAGTGGAGTTATTTGTGTGTTAAGAAGTTATATAAACCTTAGCTATATAAAAGCCCGTTGGTTAATTTTTAACAGGCCAAAAAAAATGTAGTTCTTAGGGCTCTGGATAAAGCTCCATGTATTTAAACTTTAAGCAAAAGTTCCAATACAATAATTATTATTTTTCAGGAAGAAGCCGTGGTGTACCGTTATCTTATCTTTTCAGGGTCAATTGGCAAAACGCCCAGAAACAAAATGGCTCTTTGCCCGGAAACAAGTCTTCTAGAAAATATTTTTTCTTTAGTCAGATGAATATGCAGAGTGTCTTTAAAATGATAAAGCTGACCGTGTGCTCAGCACTGTGCAAAGAGATTATATAAAGCAAGACATTAGTGTGAAGTCTTATACAAAATCATTTGTCTATTAACTGAATATGTGATGTATGTTATAACTTTTAACCATTTATTTTTTCCAAAGGTGTCCGTAAGCAGTGGTTATTGTCAAAATTGCTGTGTAATCTAGAATAGGTTTGCCAGGAAGGGGTGAATTTGGGAGTCACCTCTCATTTGTGGGTGTGTCTTGAGCATAGGATTAAATATAGGGTCAAAATTGCAAAAGCAGTTACATTAGTGAATAAGGTATGCATTATATACAAGGCATTTCAATTTTTTTAGCAGAATAGTTACAGTGGATTGTTTGGGTAAAAGCCAGATAGGGATTGGCTAGGGAAATTTGTATGGGTAAAATTATGGCTTAATTGGGGGTGAATATTTTTCCATAACAGTGGATAGTATTGGAAGAAGAGAGATTGGCCTGTAGTTTGAGACAGTGTTTTTTGTCCCCACTTTTGAAGATTGGGACAAACTCTGGCAGTTTTCCAGGTCTTAGGGATATGGCCTGCAGACAGGATAGAATTAATTATGGAAGCAAGTGGTATGGCAAGGGATGAGGCCCCAAAGTTTCAGGAACTTAGATGGTATCAAAGTCAGGTTCACATTGGCTACTTAGTTTTAATTTGAGGAACGAATTAGGAACATTAATAGGGAATACCTCTGTCTATATGTGGATGCTAAGACAGGAGTAAACACATTGATACAAGAATTTATTCCTAGGTATAAATTATCTCCCTATGAGACACATATGGGATGACTTATGACTATCAGCAGTCCAAAGGAACGAATTAAGGACCATGTTATTGGTAATAAAACAATAAGTTGTATGCAACTAATACATTTTTTGAGTCTCTAGGCAAAGTTGAAAGTGCACCTACTCGAGATGGGGTTAATAGTCACATATTTCCTGCGCAAGCATGCTCTTCATCCCAGGTGAAAAGGCCTAAAGTAATCACCAATACAGCAATTAAAGTGGCAGAGTTCTTTTCCTGGACCCAAAGTACAGTAAAGCTCGTTCCAGTTCCACCAAACGTTCCAGCGCCACCAAAGACCAAAGTCACCCAAAGCACAGCCGCAGCAAGTTAACGTCTTGCCGAGTCAAAACTCTAACCGTTAACCAATGAGGAAAATAAGACACCAGGCTAAGGCCCGGTTTTATCAGAACATTTCATTTTTTCAGAGACTCAATATTTTTATTCTTTAGAGTGTGTTAAGTTAGAAATTTAAGGTGTATGTACAATTGGGCCTTGATGGGAGGATTGGTTTCCTGGAAGCGTGGCTTGTGAAAGCTCTTGTATGTGTTTTGGCAGTACTCATCACTCTCGATGTATGTGTCATGTGCAGCAAAGCTTTGATCCAGAAGTGTGTTGCACCTCCACCGAAAGGAGGGGGTCACCCAGGGGCGTGTGTCAGCCACAAGGAAAGGATCATAAGTCAGCCATGTTGACCATCGCAGACATTGTCTGTTCTGATATTCTGAGTGAATGATGTATATAATGCGTGCAGGGGTGAGGATCACGCATTCGCTTCCACGGATCCCAAACCCCCTCAATTCTCGATAATAGAATGTTGTGATGATTCTGAAAATATATGATGATAGAGATAGATGCCATTTCTTTTATCTAGCAACTGCGTATCCAAAGAAAGGTTGCTTGCATAAAATAAGGTTTTTAGTATTATGTGTATAATTTCTGTATTTTTCCAATTTTTTTAAGGGAACCTCTTTAAAGGGTGTATCACACACTAGGAACAAGAATCAATTCATGGGTCAAGTGTCTCCACCAACCAATGAAACCTGTGTAAAAATGTATGTTTAGTCAGAAAACAATTTACAGGAAGGATGTGGCCTTAATTTTGTAGTTTTTAATTTCATCATTAAACCAAGAACAGGTTCAGATCAGGCTTATGGCCTTACAAAACAGAATTGCTTTAGACTATGTTTTAGCTTCAAAAGGAGGGGTATGTGCTTTGGTTAAAGAACAATGTTGTGTTTTTATTCCAGATCAGTGTAGCAATGTGCAGCATGAACTAGATGAAATACAAGAGATTCAAAAGAGGTTTACAAAGGGAAGTGACAGATTATCACCCTTGGGGTTAGGTGAATGGCTTAAATCACTTGGAGCAAAAACTTTTGAATGCTTTGATGTGTTTGGAGTGTTACTTGTTGTCATGTGTTTGTCACGTGTTGCAGAGGTATGATCCACAAATGTGCCACCCTCCCCCAATCTGATACCACTCTTTGCAGATGCCAGAAAACAGCAGTCCCTTGAAGAAAGAAGATGCCGATCACAGTTATTCAACTCCAAAAGACATATGGGCCGCAGCGCCTTACGAGACTATGACAGTGAAGGGTACGCGCCCTTGTCCTCTGAGTTGTCCCTGGACTATCATCATAAACTTAATTCTCAAAAGCTATGTTTTAAGAATAAAAAAAGGAGGGAGTGACAAAGTGAGAATATGACGTAAGGGGGAGGTCTGACATAACAGCACTGGGATCTAAGCAACCATTTTGAGTCAGCATCCAACTTAGGTGCCTGATGTTGTCTATTGTCTGTATGAAAGTTGGTATGGACGTTAGTTTAAAATACATTTTTTTCTTCTGAAGTTCCAATTGATATTGAGCGGTTCAGCTAAGCCAAAAACCTTTAGAACAAGAGCAGTGTGCCAATGTTATGAAAATACGAGACTGATAGGCACAGTGTCTCATTCCGAAGGGGGGGGGGGGCGTGAAGTTTCGTATGTAGAGTAAAAGTCACCGGCTTGTATAAGGAATATTAGCTGAGTCATTTCATTTAGGCATCCCATAATATTATTAACTCGATGTGTTCGTGTGCATAGTTTGTTTACCTTTTACGCTTACGTAGTGACGACACGCAACCTTGTAGAGGGGGCGTGGGTTTAGTATTTTGTGTATAAATAAGGCCTGTATGCCACCATGTCTTTGGGAGAGTTTTATTTTGAAACCCTCCTCTGCGTGTGCACCGCACAAAGCAATAAACTTATCTGTCATTCTGCAAAACATATCCTCAGACTTGTGTTTTTATTCACAACTTTTACACCGGTATCCCTCTGAGGCGGACATTATTGCGGCGGTCGCGGTTCTCTACATCTTCTTGTCTCTCTCGGAGCTCATTTATCTGCAGCTGTAAGTCTGCCGTTTTTTTGGCATTTTTCTGCCCCGTTTTAGCGCTGGCATCCACCTTCCCCTCTAGTTCGTTTGTTCGTGCGCCCAGGCTCCCCACTCCCTTGCTCAGTTCTTTAATTTCTGCTTGTAAGAGGGATTTTAAGTCAGTATACAGGTGCTCAAAGTCACAGCGTCTCACAGGTAGCAGTCCCTGATCTCCCCCCGGGCCCCCCTCACCCTCGTCGTCTGATCCCGTGCGAGAGGTGGGCGCCATTGCCGTGGCCATCCTGCTGGATCTTCCCCCACCAAAATACTCGGGTAAACCCTTTTTCTTGGGGGTTTTGGTGAGCTTTTTTGACATCTCTGCGGTTGTAGCTTGCGTTTGCTATGTTTTCCGACGTGTAACGTTTAATTGTCCGTTTTTGTATATATTAATATGTGGAGCGAGGCACGGAGCTAGTAGGCTATGCTGCCATACTCCTTGCCATCGCGCATGCGCCCCATGTAGTATTATCTGTATGTAAATATTTACATACAGAACAATTTCCGCATGTAAAGTTCCCAATAGGTTTACTTAGCCATAGCTTCTCTCTAGCATTATAAGGAGGAAAAACATCACTTGGGGCCAGTGTGTTTTTGAGATTCCTGGCCCTTCTATATATGAATTTAGGTGTTGATGAAATATGATCTCCAAGGATTAGATCATTGCATAAAATTGCCCAATGCTTTTTGATAATCTCTTCAACTTTTTTATTTACTGAGTTAAAGGTAGTTATGAAAGGAATCTCCAGTTGTCCGCCAGTGTCTGCTGGTACTTTTGGCACCCTCGGTATAATCATGGAATCCCTATTCATACACCTTACTTTATCCAAATCTAACAATAGACTGGATTCAGAGTATCCCCTTTCAATAAATTTACAGAATAACTGCTGGGCTTGCTCCTCAAAGTCTTCAGGGTTACTGCAGTTTCTTTTTATTCTAACAAATTGGCCCATGGGAATATTTCAAATCCACGTTCTCTTGTGGTTACTGGTTGCCATCAGTAGGTTATTTGAGTCTACTTCTTTAAAAAATACTTTTGTGGAGACATTCCCACTATCAGTGGCAGTTAATTTCAAATCCAGAAAATCAATCGAACTCACATCGGATTTATGACTAAAAATTAAATTCAAGTCGTTGTCATTTAGATAGTTAATGAATTCATTCATACTAGACTCATCACCATCCCATATGCAGAGGATGTCATCAATAAAACGCCGCCAAATAATGACATTTTGATGGAATGGATTGTTGGTCCATATTTTCTGTGTCTCCCAGTTCCCCATATACAGGTTTGCGAAGCTGGGAGCAAAACGTGTCCCCATAGCAGTTCCACAAACCTGCAGGAAGAACTGGGAGAGAAACATAAAGTAATTATGAGTCAATATGAATTCGATTGAGCCAAGAACAAACTCTGTGTTGAGGGGGTGTAGTGAACAATCACCCTCTAAAAAAGATCTTACTGCCAATAGTCCCTTATCATGAGGGATGTGCGTATAGAGTGCCTGCACATCGCAGGTCAACCATCTATACGTTGACTTCCACTTGAAGTCAGCAAAAGTCTGCAGAACTGAAGAGGTGTCTTTTAGGAATGAAGGTAAAGAAGTTACATAACCTTGTAAAAAGAAGTCCACATATTGCGATAAATTCGCCGTGAGTGACTGGATCCCCGAAATAATCGGTCGACCCGGTGGATTAATCAATGATTTATGTAACTTTGGCAGGTGGTAGAATATAGGTACCTTTGGGCACTTGGGCCTTATCCAAAAGAATGAAACTGTAAATTCTAACGTCGTATCCTTGGAGATCTTTTTATAACAGGCAGTGTCAGCGTGTCAGCGTCTCTGCGAGTTCAGCCGCCGCAATTGAATCAGAGATGGTCTCTGTTGCCCGGCAGCTGTTCCACGGTATCGGCCTTCACTTCCCCTTACCGTCGGACCGAGCGGAGCGGCTTTGGACGCGCACTGTATTTAAAGCTAAGTGTATCCTCTCACCAGCCTTGCCGTGTGGTTTCTCCACGGACACTGCATGTCACTATGCCTGGTAGAGGCATTATGTCCTCCCCACACTGGTATACTAGCAACCGCTCCACCACGTGACTGGGCATTACTGTGATTTATTTATATTCACATGGGGTACCACAGTGCAGTCCTTACCAGTTAGGGGCCACCATTTATTCAAGAGTCTCGGCACTCCGCATCTGCTTTGAGCTTAAGATCATCATTCATTGAGATATGTGTGTATGATCTATGTATGGTGACATAACATTTCACTAGGATTACTACACTGCATAGACTGATCTTTACACATTGTGACTAGTATTATCTGTCACCCCAGTATGTAGTATCATTAGTTTTGTTTGCCATGAGACTCTTCTTTAGCGGCCCTGTGTAAGGAGACTACATGTGATTTCTGTGTAACATACTATTGTGTTGCAGAGGCCATAACTGGATACGGTCACTGAACCGTGCCTCAGGGCATTAACAACCCACATTTTGTGCTTGCCCTTCACAGAAATCTACATCTACACACTAGGAATTTTGTCCTTATTTGCAGCACGTTTATTAATTAATATTGTTATGCGTGTGACAGTATGTTCACTTCGTACACTGTTCAGTTTAAATTGATTTTGTGATTTTCATGCTGTTTTGTTTTGAATTAAATCCTCACATGGGCCATTGATACTGTGTAGGTCTGTATTATTTGACCTTTTTTGCTTTAAGCTATTCACCCCTTCAGATTCAGTATCAGCAGCCTTCATCACACGAAGACTGTTGATTTTTTAGTCATAAGGGCATCTGTATGTAGGACGAGCACCTTATTCTGAAGGTTGTTGCGTGTGAATTCTTTAGCAATCTGGCCCACAGTTAGTTATGTATTATACTCTGTACTTTCTTCCGTGTATAAGTGATTAGGAAGATATTTTGGTGTGTCATTAGGGGCTGGCCCTGGACTTTTTGTACCGCGCCCTTCTTTACAAGTACTATTTTATGATTATATGTGTGATTAAAGGTTTTTAATTAATCAATCATATCACTTTCACTGATCGACCTGCGTGCATTCAAGGGGGAATCTTTTGTTTTGTTTGTCTTTATTTACCCTAGTCCTCTATTGCACCGGGGTCCGGTCTTATTGACTTGCTTATTATTGATTTACTGTACTTTAGCTGATGCGGGGGCTTCCCTTGTCCTCTTCCCCTTCCCTTCTTTTCCCCTCCTTGATTTATAGTTCCACTACCACCTTAGCTACTGATTAATAGACTCCATAAAAGTGAACCACTCGCACGTTAACACACAGAAACAGCAAAAGGGGTAAAGTCCAGCAAACTGCTACATAGAAGGTGGACACTCACGCATGGGATAATAAAGGAGGCGAAGCAGCCGTACCTCTGATCACCCCACCTCTGGTAATAGATAAGAGCGAATAAGCGCAAACACCACAGGGGGGCCGATCAATAGGAGATTCCCAGGGGGAGGGGGGCTCCCTACACCCACGCAGAGGGCAAAAGTAGGGGGAACAGGGAGAGGGGGAGCTGTGGGAGAAGTTCATTGGGTTGATGTTAGGTGGTTTACTGTGTTTGTTGCTAAAGTTATAAGTTATACTGTTATACAACTATTGTCTGTTCAAAGGAGATGCGCCGGCGGGAAGGATCCCTGATCGGCGTGCATGCGTTCTCCGCTACGATCCCTAGAGAAGGGATTGCAAACAAGTCCCAGGGAGGCCAGGGCCCAGCAGGCAGGGGAGACCCCTTCGTCAGTCTGGGCCAAGCGGCCAACCCCTTGGGCACAAGTATCACTTCCGGGGGCCCCCGGAGTGGGCTCTTGTCTTCGTGTTTCTAAATGTTTTCTGTACGCCAGTACGTTCTCTGTTTTTTGTTGTGTACCCAAACCCCTCTCTTGTGACACCTATGTGTTCTACCCTGCCCCCCCTCCCTTCCCCTTTCCCCCCTCCCTCCCCGCCCCTCCCTCCTCACCCCTCCCTCTCCCCACCCCCTCCCTCTCCCCG
This sequence comes from Ascaphus truei, assembly GCF_040206685.1. Classification (NCBI taxonomy): domain Eukaryota; kingdom Metazoa; phylum Chordata; class Amphibia; order Anura; family Ascaphidae; genus Ascaphus; species Ascaphus truei. The sequence goes on along the minus strand of NW_027456722.1, from coordinate 83,736 downwards.
CCCCTCCCTCCTCACCCCCTCCCTATGTTACACAGATATTATATTATTATCCCACGCGCCTTTAAAGCTGCCGTCCCACCTAGGGCCAAAATAACCCAGCGGCAGAGTTATATCCGGGGGACTGACGCATCTCTTTACAGTATCACACAGCGAGAAATATTGTGATAACATTTATTAAATGAGATGAGAGACGCGGTGAGAGAAACACTTGTCTGACAAACATTCTCAGGGAGAAGCAGGAATATGTTATTCTGCATCATACAATTCTTATATTATAAAGCATTTCCATTTACTGACACAGCACAAACATATATATGTAATGGGTATACGCTGCTATATTACTTCTATACGCTCGCTCCCAGAACAGGAACTAAACACAGATTAACGCAATCAGATATCCCAGTGTGTCCTGTCTGTGTCCCCCTGCAGTGGGAGGGACAGATGTGAGGGGCTGTGGGTCCTGTCTGTGTCCCCCTGCAGTGGGAGGGACAGATGTGAGGGGCTGTGTGTCCTGTGTCCCCCTGCAGTGGGAGGGACAGATGTGAGGGGCTGTGTGTCCTTTCTGTGTCCCCCTGCAGTGGGAGGGACAGATGTGAGGGGCTGTGGGTCCTGTCTGTGTCCCCCTGCAGTGGGAGGGACAGATGTGAGGGGCTGTGGGTCCTGTGTCCCCCTGCAGTGGGAGGGACAGATGTGAGGGGCTGTGTGTCCTTTCTGTGTCCCCCTGCAGTGGGAGGGACAGATGTAAGGGGCTGTGTGTCCCCCTGCAGTGTGAGGGACAGATTTGAGGGGCTGTGTGTCCTGTCTGTGTCCCCCTGCAGTGGGAGGGACATATGTGAGGGGCTGTGTGTCCTGTCTATGTCCCCCTGCAGTGGGAGGGACAGATGTGAGGGGCTGTGTGTCCTGTCTGTGTCCCCCTGCAGTGGGAGGGACAGATGTGAGGGGCTGTGTGTCCTGTCTGTGTCTCCCTGCAGTGGGAGAGACAGATGTGAGGGGCTGTGGGTCCTGTGTCACCCTGCTGTGGGAGGGACAGATGTGAGGGGCTGTGTGTCCTGGGTCCCCCTGCAATGGGAGGGACAGATGTGAGGGGCTGTGGGTCCTGTCTGTGTCACCCTGCAGTGGGAGGGACAGATGTGAGGAGCCATGTGTCCTGTCTGTGTCCTCCTGCAGTGGGAGGGACAGATGTGAGGGGCTGTGTGTCCTGTCTGTGTCCCCCTGCAGTGGGAGGGACAGATGTGAGGGGCTGTGGGTCCTGTGTCTCCCTGCAGTGGGAGGGACAGATGTGAGGGGCTGTGGGTCCTGTCTGTGCCCCCCTGCAGTGGGAGGGACAGATGTGAGGGGCTGTGGGTCCTGTCTGTGTCACCCTGCAGTGGGAGGGACAGATGTGAGGGGCTGTGTGTCCTGCCTGTGTCACCCTGCAGTGGGAGGGACAGATGTGAGGGGCCGTGGGTCCTGTCTGTGTCCCCCTGCAGTGGGAGGGACAGATGTGAGGGGCTGTGTGTCCTGTCTGTGTCCCCCTGCAGTGGGAGGGACAGATGTGAGGGGCTGTGTGTCCTGTCTGTGTCCCCCTGCAGTGGGAGGGACAGATGTGAGGGGCTGTGTGTCCTGTCTGTGTCTCCCTGCAGTGGCAGGGACAGATTTGAGGGTCTGTGGGTCCTGTCTGTGTCACCCTGCAGTGGGAGGGACAGATGTGAGGGGCTGTGGGTCCTGCCTGTGTCCCCCTGCAGTGGGAGGGACAGATGTGAGGGGCTGTGGGTCCTGTCTGTGTCCCCCTGCAGTGGGAGGGACAGATGTGAGGGGCTGTGGGTCCTGTCTGTGTCACCCTGCAGTGGGAGGGACAGATGTGAGGGGCTGTGGGTCCTGTCTGTGTCCCCCTGCAGTGGGAGGGACAGATGTGAGGGGCTGTGGGTCCTGTCTGTGTGTGCAATCACCCCACACGTCTGCCTGTGATGTCTCTCCCACTTACTCACCCTCTGTCTCTTTCTCCACAACTGCACTGATTGAGATTGGCCGTCTCTTGTCATGTGGTCTCTTTCGCCTGCAGGGGCTTCTGGGAGTTGTAGTCCTGCTTCTCTTCCGTTACAATTTTATTTACAGACGTGAACTACAAGTCCCAGAATCCCGTGTAAAACTGTGACATCATAATGATTTAACCAATCAATGCGCAGATCTGTAGTAACCACAACCCTCCCCCTCCCCCACAAGGCTGCAGCAAGGCCCCGCCCCATAGTAAGGCAATGAGAGCCAATAAGAGCCAAGGCCCGCCCCGCAGTCAGCCAATGGGATAGCTTGAGAGCCAATGAGAGCCAATGAGAGCGCACACAGACCCACAAACACAATATATACTATATCTATGGGTTCCCCTGCTGGGCCGGGATCAGTACTCCTAGCTCCTGATTCTGACCCAGCCATTACCACATACAGCGAACGCAGCATGAACAGGCTCAGTGAAGGTGGCAGTGATGGTGTGTAAGTGTCTGATCGGGTCACACAGCTGATAAAAGGACAGCCGCCCAGCCTCATAGTCCAGGTATATTCCTAATCTCTGCACGGGAGACTCGGGATATATCTGTGTACTTATTGTGTCATGTATCACTGCATGATTATTATCCCACGTGTAAAAACACCAGGACTTCTTATTATTTCCTATGCAGGACTGACATCCTTTCCTTACTATACTGGGATAGGAAATCCCTACCCCCCTGCGCCCTGAGTCACTGATCTCCACCTCCCAGTAATGTTGTCCTGAGGAAAAACTCCTGCTGCTTAAAACCTGATAATAAAACACAAATCTCTCTGGTGTATCCGGGCGTAACTGCTTTCTTACTGAGCAGGATGCAGTTTTCAGGTCACCTGATACAGATACATTATTAGCCGCTGTATTTACATCCAGTAATATGCCTGAATCTCCCTGCACATAGAACCCGCTCTTTGCTTTTAGATCAGTCGCAATATCAGCTAATCTCTGTAAGGTCAGTGGGATCAGAACCTCATACAAATCCCCTACAGCAGGGACCTTATTACCCTCTCTCTCTCTGTCCTCATTACCTCCCTCCTCAGCATCACATAAGTCAGCATTGTCTGATTCCCGTCCCTGTAAGACAGTTAATGGATCAGTGGTGTTGCACAGCTCCTCAATGTGAAGCATCTTCCTGGACAGCTCGTCCTTCTTTATTTCCAGCTGCTGGATTAGATCAGAGACTCGGAGAGAAACCTGCTCTTCCCACCTGGTGATCTCACTCAGGACTCGCTTCTCTAGGACTTCCAGCCGTTCCCTGATGTCCCTAATCAGGGCAGTGACTCGGGCTGTCTCTCCAGCTGCTTTCTCTTGTGCTTCTCTCCTGCGTTCCTGCAGACTCTGGGCTCTTTTCTCAGTCTCCTCTCTCACTGAGGTCAGTTTCTCCAGAACATGTCTCAGTTTCTCCTTCTTCTTCTCAGAGGCCTCATTCAGCGACTCCACCTGGTGTCCCCTGTGCTCCCCAAACACCCAGCAGGACACGCAGATACAGGCAGCATCCTCAGTGCAGTAACACTCCAAGAGCTTCTTGTGGACGGGACATTTCCTGGTCTTTAAGGAGGTGGTTGGCACAGTTAAGACGTGTTCCTCTGACTTGCTGTGTCTCTCTAGGTGAATATCACACAGGGAGGCGTCACAATGCAGACATGTTTTAGCAGCGGGTACAGAGGAGTCACAGTAAGTGCAGAAGATCACAGCCTCCTCCTGCTCCGGCTGAGTAGAAAGGAAACGCTCCGCTATGTTACACAGCTTCAGGTTCCTCTGCAGTGCAGGACGCTCCCGAAACCTTTTTCTGCATTCAGGACAGGTATAAAGCCCAGATCCCCCCTGGGAATCCCACACACTCCCAATACAGCCCTGGCAGAAGTTATGCCCACATCTCAGCATTACAGGCTGGGTATAAGTGCTCAGGCAGATGGGGCAGGTTAGCTCCTCTCTCAGACCAGCAGACGCCATGCTTGGAAGCAGCAACAGGAAACGAAACTTACATTCTCCTCTCTCTCATATAACCAGTGGGGCGTTCCCCTTCTCAGCACACAGGGGCGGGAGTTTGTTACTCAGACTATTAACCCTGTAAGTTCCTGGCTGCAGTATCCACTATGAGGAATACGAGTAGTTAAAAGAATATGCAGCATGTTACCTATCTGTGCTCACATGAGGCGTTTGGGGACATGTGACAGGTGTTGCACTTCAGGGGTTAGGTATCCTTTTAAGTCAGCTGTGTGTTATACACCTCAGCATGTTCCTGCAGTACATGGGGACCCAGTAACACATAAGACGAGCATTGAGAGGAACATACGTAATAAATTCTATACCAGACTATATACCCGTGAGCGTATAATACCCCCGTCTGTCTCTACATGAGTCATCGGAACAGAGAATTTAGGTATTGTTACCAAAGCAGGAACAGGACCTAAGAGCCCCTTACAGCGCCCCCTCCTGTGGTCAAAGTATGTGTCAGGTGTAACAGGACTGGTTCAGGGACAGAACCTATTGTAGACCAAACAAGTAAGCATATTAATGGCCCCTCATTTATTGACTAGGAATATTGGATTATTAAAACACTTTATTACTGTATAAGTAATAAGTAGAATAAGTGGGGCTGAATAGGCACATATATACTGTATATACACAGTAACACACTAAGCACACTGCGGGCACACAGCAGGGGGCTCTCAGATATGGCGCCCGGTATAACGTACTGAATCTCGGGGGTACAGGTCCCTGGGAATAGTATGAGCGGGCGATGTGCATATCACAGGGATTGGGGTATAGGGGTTATTGGCATTATATTCCCTTTGCCCCCACTGGGTAATACATCTGTACCCCCCTATATGCCACCTAAACTGATGGCTGCTGGTGCCGCGCCCGCAGATAATGCCGCTAATTGTAAGTAATAAGTTGCTTACGTGACGTTACAATGAAGCTGCCCCCGTGTGTCTCACGCGGGGTTAATAAGTATTGATGCCTGTGTGTGTTTGGGCAAACCAGGACCGCCAACAGAAATTATGGGGCCCAGGACAAATGAAAGGAGCAGGGGACCCCCCCCCCCCCCGAACCCATAGCGCACCTACCACGGAGAAATGTTTTTTAGCGCGAAACGTTTACTTATCTGTTTTTCTTATTCACACAATGGATGAATCAGACCGCGCTGCGCAGTGATTACGCGCTGTGTAAATTAGATGCGCAGGTGCAAAAGGGGTGAATATTATAGTACCCAGAACCCAAAGAAGGGCCCACAGAACCCCACTGATCGCACGCATTGCTATATTCACAGAACTATTGCCTGATAAACACCGGCCAGGTTTGCACGCGTGTCTGTGTTAGGTATGTACAGATATCCTGTTACACGCATGTAACCACACCATGGTAACGTGAGGAACCGCTTGCTATACTGCGTACCCACTGCAAACCCAGCTGCCCCACGGAGGGTAATTAGGCTGTAGAGATTATGCATTAACATTGTAGCAGTATATCTGTATATACCTAACACAGACAAGGCTGCAAACCTAGAAGGTGTTTATGGGTGCATGGTAACCTTATATTGTAGTGCAAAGGGTTAATAATTGCTACACAGGTTGCATTGTGGTTCCAGATATATGATATAGGTGTCACAGTGTCGCTGCTCTCTGTGGATCAGCAATAGGCGCACACACAGCACGCTGCTCCTCGCTTTACCAATTATGGCTACACTTGGATACAGTATATCTATATATATATAATCCCAGCAGCGCCTGTGTAGAAGAAGCAGAGGTCCCAAAATGGGGCCGTCGCGCCCATAATGGCCCGTGCCTCCAGGGGGTACTTAACGCGCCTTCCTTTCCTTCCCCCCACCACGAGGCTGGGTAGATTTGCGCGCGAATCAACAAGGGGAGGGGCTAATGGGGCGGGCTATTTAAACCCTGCGCTTGCAAGAGCTGCTCACTGACTCTGTTTCCTTCTCTCCCTGCAGGTACCTGTGAGCGTGTTCCCCGACCGACCGCAGCATGGATCCAGCAGCACGAGGCCGACGAGCAGCATCCAGGCTCCTGCACCCGACCGCAGGACATCCCGTCCGGCGGCCCCACGGAGGCAGTGGCCCGAGCAGGGAGCACAGCAGCAGCCGCAGCCCTCTCCCAGCCGGGGAAGGAAGCTCCGCCCCCCAGCCTCACTCCCAGCTCCTCTCCCAGCTGGAGAAGGAAGCAGGCTGCCCGGCAGGCCAGCACCGCCCCCCAGCCTCACTCCCAGCCCCGCCCCCCAGCTCCTCTCCCAGCCGGAGAGGTAGAGAAGCAGCCCGGCAGGCCGGCACCGACCCTGATACCCTCTCCCCATGCTGCCCTGATACCCTCTTCCCATGCTGTCCTGAAACCCTCTCCCTATGCTGCACTGATCCCCTCTCCCCATGCTGCACTGATCCCCCCTCCCCATGCTGCACTGATCCCGTTCTCCCCATGCTGCACTGATCCCCCCTCCCCATGCTGCCCTGTTCACCCCTCCCGCTACACAGTACATCCCCCCCATGCTACCCACACCATCCCCTCTCCTGCTGACCAGACCACCCCCCCCCCATGGCTGTGCCGAGCCAACCCACCGCCGCCGTGTTCATGGCGCCTTACCCCCACGTGCCTTACCGCCACGCGCCCTACGCCCACGCGTCCCAAGCCCCCCCGTACACACCGGCACATTACACGCACTACGCCCCTGCGCCGTATGCACCTGCCCCCTACGCACCATACCCACCGGCGCCGCTAGCACAGGCACCCGCACAACATGCCCCCGCGCCTTATGCGCCGGCACCAGCCTGGGATCCAGCAGCGGCAGTCCCACTGCCCCTGGCTGCGGGGTGCCCCCCAGTGTCCCGGGCCCCTCCCCCGGTGGATGCGCCGGCGCTGGGAATATATATATATATATATATATATATATATATATATGTAGCGGTCATGTAAAATGGCTACAGTCATCTCTCCTGCTGACAGTAAGGCCTGGTAAGTTGTGGGCATGCCAGCAGTAATTATGGAGGTTTTCCCTCACACCCTGGTGAGGTGCCCTGTGTAAGGATGGGAGTGGTCACAGACTCTGACTGGTTGGTGATGTCAGAGTTGTGTCAGCCCCCAGAGTGTACATAAGGCACAGCACTGTGTCTAAGAGTTAGTTCTGTCAGGAGTTCTGCTAAGTGGAGGAGGAGTTCTAGTCTGATAAGAGTTCTAGTTCAAGTACAAGTTCAGTTATGTTCTAGTAGCTGAAGTAGGAGTCTGTGTCCAGGGACCTGGCACAGAATAAAGACATCCCGGCTGGGATAGGGAATCCCTAATCAAGGAGACAATACCTTTTAAAGGGAAGTACGGTGACAATGGAGGGCTAATTACACCCCATTGTAGAGGGCAGCATGGCCCACCGTACAATAAAGATGCTCTTAATTACAAACCCTCTCGTGTACATGTGTGGAGTAATTGTACAGAGAGGAGCACCACAGAGGAGTTCCTCGCCAGGACCATCCCCAAGTGACCGAAGGGACCCTGATGAGGTGGAGGCGCTGCACTGGAACTAGGTAGGACTCAGCACACTACCTCAGCTGCCTGTCTGGACGGGTCCTCCCCACACACCATCATGCGGGAGACTCAGGAGTCCTGTTGCCAACAGGTGCACCACCAGACACTATCACACTGTAATGGGGACTGGTTAGACCACAGGGGCCAATGTGAGGTTGGGTGGGTCAGGCCAAGTCAGAAATACCATTACATATATATATATATATATATATATATATATATATATATATATATATATATATATATATATATATATATATATATATATATATATACTAGCTGAGAGACCCGGCGTTGCCCGTGAGTTACATTTAGCGCTAGGAAAAGGGGAGGGGGGGAAAGGGGGGGGAGAGGGAGGGAAAAGGGGGGGGAGAGGGAGGGAAAAGGGGGGGGGAGAGGGAGGGAAAGGGGGGGAGGGAGGGGGAGGGGAGGGGGGGAAAGGAGGGGAGGGGGGAAGGAGGGGAGGGGGGGGGGAAAGGAGGGGAGGGGGGGGAAGGAGGGGTGGGGGGGAAGGAGGGGAGAGGGGGAAAGGAGGGGAGGGGGGGGAAAGGAGGGGAGGGGGGGGGAAAGGAGGGGAGGGGGGGAAAGGAGGGGAGGGGGGGGAAAGGAGGGGAGGGGTGGGGGGGAAGGAGGGGAGGGGTGGAGGGGAGAGGGGGAAAGGAGGGGAGGGGGGGAAAGGAGGGGAGGGGGGGAAAGGAGGGGGGGGGGGGAAGGAGGGGAAGGAGGGGAGGGGGGGGGGAAGGAGGGGAGGGGGGGAAGGAGGGGAGGGGTGGGGGGGAGGAAGGAGGGGTGGGGGGAAGGAGGGGAGGAAGGAGGGGAGGGGGGGGGAAGGAGGGGAGTGGGGGGGGAAAGGAGAGGAGGGGGGGAAAAGGAGGGGAGGGGTGGGGGGAAGGAGGGGTGGGAGGGGAGGGGGGGGGGAAAGGAGGGGAGGGGGGGGAAAGGAGGAGAGGGGGAAAAGGAGGGGAGGGGGGGCAGTGGACAGGAGGGGGGGACAGTGGACGGGGGGGGCAGTGGACGGGGGGGCAGTGGACAGGAGGGGACGGGGACAGTGGACAGGAGGGGGGGGCAGTGGACAGGAAGGGACGGGGACAGTGGACAGGAGGGGACGGGGAGAGTGGACAGGAGGGGACGGGACAGTGGACAGGAGGGGATGGGACAGTGGACAGGAGGGGATGGGGAGAGTGGACAAGAGGGGACGGGACAGTGGACAGGAGGGGACGGGACAGTGGACAGAGGGGTCGGGGAGAGTGGACAGGAGGGGACGGGACAGTGGACAGGAGGGGACGGGACAGTGGACAGGAGGGGACGGACGACAGTGGACAGGAGGGGACGGACGACAGTGGACAGGAGGGGAGGGACGACAGTGGACAGGAGGGGAGGGACGACAGTGGACAGGAGGGGACGGGGGACAGTGGACAGGAGGGGACGGGGGACAGTGGACAGGAGGGGACGGGGGACAGTGGACAGGAGGGGATGGGGGACAGTGGACAGGAGGGGACGGGGGACAGTGGACAGGAGGGGACGGGTGACAGTGGACAGGAGTGGACGGGTGACAGTGGACAGTAGGGGACGGGTGACAGTGGACAGGTGGGGACGGGTGACAGTGGACAGGAGGGGGGGTGACAGTGGACAGGAGGGGGGGTGACAGTGGACAGGAGGGGGGGTGACAGTGGACAGGAGGGGAGGAGAGTGTACAGGAGGGGGGAGAGTGGACAGGAGGGGGGGCAGTGGACAGGAGGGGGGGGCAGTGGACAGGAGGGGGGCAGTGGACAGGAGGGGGGGACAGTGGACAGGAGGGGGGGACAGTGGACAAGAGGGGGGGACAGTGGACAGGAGGGGGGGCAGTGGACAGGAGGGGGGGACAGTGGACAGGAGGGTGGTTTGGTTTACTTTAAATTTACGGGTCCCTCGTCTCCACTCCCCCTGTATCTTTCTCCGCTCCTGCCCCCCCCCCCCATGTGTAGCTCTGGTCCCCACTCTACAGTGTCTGACAAACACACAGTGACACACACACACACACACACACACACACACAGTGACACACACACACAGTGTCCCCCCCACACAGTGTCACACACACACACACACACACAGTGTAACACACACACACACACACACACACACACACACACACACACACACACACACACACACACACACACACACACACACACACACACACACACACACACAGTGTCCCACACAGTGTCCCACACACACACAGTGTCACACAGTGTCACACACACACACACACACACACACACAGACACAGTGAGATACACACACACACACAGTGACACACACACACACACACACGTCACCTCTCCTGCCGGCGGCTGCCATCTTAGTCACTCCGCGAGGGAGAAAGGGGTCCTTCCGGCCGCCGCCATCTTAGGTGCCGCGTGGCAGATGCAGGCTGCCCGCCCACTGCCTGTCCTCGCGCCGGGGTGGGGGGGAGTGGAGCGGGAGGGAGGTGAGTGGGGAGTGGAGCACCGGGGAGTGGAGCACCGGGGATGGGGGGGAGTGGAGCACCGGGGAGGGGGGGAGTGGAGCACCGGGGAGGGGGGGAGTGGAGCACCGGGAAGGAGGGAGTGGAGCACCGGGGAGGGGGGAGTGGAGCACCGGGCAGGGGGGGAGCTGACACGGGGAGAGGAGGTGCGCACATGGCATCCCGGGGAGGAGAGCACGGGGGCGCACAGCGCGTGCTTGAGAGCCGTGGGGGGTGTCCCGGGCGCTCGCTCCGCTCCCCCGCTGACTGTAGCGGCGCCGGGGGGGGGTGAAAGCGCGGGAGACACGGGGAGAGGAGGTGCGCGCGGGTCACGATGTCCGGGGCGGAAGAGGCGGAGCCTCCGGGACCAGCGGGTAAGAGACCGAGAGATGAGCTGTGTGTGTGTGTGTGTGTGTGTGTGTGTGTGGTGTGTGTGTGTGTGGTGTGTGTGTGTGTCGTCACTCCGCCTCAGGCCAATGAGAGGTGCGGGGGCGGGCGGCCCAAGGGACCAATGAGATTTCCCCTAGGGACACAGGCCATGCAGACAAACATACAGTGCTTTCAGAAATATATAGTAGATATATATATATATATAATCCCAGCAGCGCCTGTGTTACACCCTGACAGCATAGGTACTGTGTCTATGGGGCTCTGATATCATTACTGACAATTTAGTCTGTCTATGTGCACAGTATATATATATATATATATATAATCCCAGCAGCGCCTGTGTTACACCCTGACAGCATAGGTACTGTGTCTATGGGGCTCTGATATCATTACTGGCGCTTTAGTCTGTCTATGTGCACAGTATATATATATATATATATATATATATATAATCCCAGCAGCGCCTGTGTTACACCCTGACAGCACAGGTACTGTGTCTATGGGGCTCTGATATCATTACTGACGCTTTAGTCTGTCTATGTGCACAGTATATATATATATATATATATATATATATATAATCCCAGCAGCGCCTGTGTTACACCCTGACAGCATAGGTACTGTGTCTATGGGGCTCTGATATCATTACTGACAATTTAGTCTGTCTATGTGCACAGTATATATATATATATATATATATAATCCCAGCAGCGCCTGTGTTACACCCTGACAGCATAGGTACTGTGTCTATGGGGCTCTGATATCATTACTGGCGCTTTAGTCTGTCTATGTGCACAGTATATATATATATATAATCCCAGCAGCGCCTGTGTCACACCCTGACAGCACAGGTACTGTGTCTATGGGGCTCTGATATCATTACTGACGCTTTAGTCTGTCTATGTGCACAGTATATATATATATATATATATATATATAATCCCAGCAGCGCCTGTGTTACACCCTGACAGCATAGGTACTGTGTCTATGGGGCTCTGATATCATTACTGACGCTTTAGTCTGTCTATGTGCACAGTATATATATATATATATATATATATAATCCCAGCAGCGCCTGTGTTACACCCTGACAGCATAGGTACTGTGTCTATGGGGCTCTGATATCATTACTGACGCTTTAGTCTGTCTATGTGCACAGTATATATATATATATATATAATCCCAGCAGCGCCTGTGTTATACCCTGACAGCACAGGTACTGTGTCTATGGGGCTCTGATATCATTACTGACGCTTTAGTCTGTCTATGTGCACAGTATATATATATATATATATATAATCCCAGCAGCGCCTGTGTCACACCCTGACAGCACAGGTACTGTGTCTATGGGGCTCTGATATCATTACTGGCGCTTTAGTCTGTCTATGTGCACAATATATATATATATATAATCCCAGCAGCGCCTGTGTTACACCCTGACAGCACAGGTACTGTGTCTATGGGGCTCTGATATCATTACTGACGCTTTAGTCTGTCTATGTGCACAATATATCTAGAGCCAATACTAGGCTAACACCTGCCATAATAATACAGGTATCTGCGCTGGGAGCACAATAGTACCTCACTATATCACTGGGGGCCACTATGTGACCTAAGGACCGCAGGAGGAAGGGAGGATTTGGCCACCAGCTCTATTATAGGTACCCAGAGGCCACTTACCCCTTCCCTCCCTACCTCCTCCGTGGGGATCATGTTAATACTTTAACCTATTAGTCTGTGTATTTGATAAAATAAAACCTTTATGTTTTGGGTAAGTTTTAGACCCTAAATTGTTCTGGTGGTTGGACCATAGGTGGTTCTCAGACAATAGTTCTGTGATTATAGCAATGAGAGCGATCAGCGGGGTCTTTGGGCCCTTCTTTGGGTTCTGTCTGTGTACTGTTTTTCTTATTGTAATACGGGAAAAAACATTACAATGCAATCTGTTTATTTTTATATTTTCAACAAAAGACAGGTGACTGCCTTGCCTGACTGACTGGGTGGGTGACTGACTATCTTGGTGGGAGGGTGACTAACTGCCTGGGTGGGTAAGTGACTGGGTGGGTGGTTGGGTGGGTGACTCAGTGACTGGGTGGATGAGGGCTTGAGTGACACTTGACTGAGTGGGTGGGTGATTCAGTGGGTGAGGGACTGAGTGACACGTGACTGAGTGGGTGGGTGGGTGAGTGGGTGACTGAGCATGAGTAAAATTGTGATGGGGCAAGCCTGGGGAGATGAGATCATGATGATGCGGGGGGGGGGGGAAGTGGGGGTATATTTATATGTATTGGGGGAGGGGGGGTATATTTTATATGTATTGGGGAGGTGGGGTATATTTTCTATGTATTGGGGAGGTGGGGTATATTTTATATGTATTGCGGAGGTGGGGTATATTTTATATGTATTGGGGTATATTTAATATGTATTGGGGGTGGTGGGGTATATATTTTATATGTATTGGGGAAGTGCGGGTATATTCTTTTAATGCATTGGGGGAGGTGGGGATATATGTTATATGTATTGAGGAGGTGGCGGTATTTTTTATACTGTATGTATTCGGAGGCGTGGGGGTATTTTTTTATATGTATTCGGGGGCGTGGGGGTATTTTTAATATTTATTCGGGGGGCGTGGGGGTATTTTTTAAATATTTATTCGGGGGGGTGTGGGGGTATTTTTTTAATATTTATTCGGGGGTGTGGGGGTATTTTTTTAATATTCGGGGGGTGTGGGGGTATTTTTTAATATTCGGGGGGTGTGGGGGTATTGTCAGTCGTGCTGTACCTGCATGCGCTGTCATTATAAAGCCAGCACCCCCCCCCCCCCGCTCACCTCCCTCCGAAGGCCCTAAGCTTTGCAAACCGCCGACGCTGACCCAAATGGACCCGCCCTCCGAGGCCTCGTTATGGGTCAGCCGCAGATCCATATCCTTATAATCTCACCCGATCTTCTTGTTACTGATGCGTGTTACCGAAAAGCCTCACCGCAACGCACCCACAATCCCCCCCACAAAGCTGGTGAGCCCCCCGAATGGGATCCATATAGCGAATTAGTGGCGGGCACTTCCGTGGCTCTTTCTCCATGATTATCGTGGCCAAAATGGCACACGCTTCTAGCCAATTCCAGAATGTTTTTGGAATAGTGTCGCTGTCCACGTCCTTATCTTTGTCCTGTGACCCCTACGACCACCCCTCAGCGTCCTTATAACCTGGCAACAGCGAGAATATTTCTACGTAACTGTCACGGGAGAGCGGGTTATTTACACCTTGTTACCGGGATCATTCATTGTGCAAAACATGGAAGAGAAATAAAGTGTCATTTATTCGGCATAAATTCGCTTACACACAATGATACACAAAATACAGACACAAAGACACACTTACTTTGGGGCTGGGGTAGGAAACTAGACTCTCCTAGGTGCAGGGAACTCTATGGGAGAGTTTTACCCTGACCGGGACTTAGCCCGGAATCTCCTGGAACCCAAATCGGCAGAAAGTCCCACACGCCCCCGCTACGTTCCCTCCTGAGAACTTGGTCCCTCCTGACCGCGAGTTACTCCCAATCTCCTGGAACTCAAATCGGCGCAAAATCCCAGCGCGGCCGCTGCGTGCGATTCTGGGAACTTGGGCGCAGAAGGCGGGACTTAGTCTCCGGCGGGCAGGATTTTCAGGCTGAAATAGAAGCCGGTTGCTTTGCTATTACAAACAAAGCAACTTTGAAAAGCCGCCCGCGCTCTTTCAGCGCAGACTCAAGGGGAACACACAATCTGATTGGCTCGCGGCTTCTTATAGTATTCTCTGCTTCATTCATAAAATAGAAGCAGAGCGGACAGCCAATCAGCGCGTGGGAACTTTCCCGAGCAGCCAATCGGAGCTGAGCCGGCTAGAAAAGCCGGGTCAGCGGGAAATGTGAAACAGCTAAGGGGCATACGCAAGCTGCCACATACCCCCCCAGCCATCCCAATGCCCCCCGCTGGGGCAGGCTCCACCAGGTCTGGCAGAACAAGTGGCATCCCGGGGGACGGCCGTTGGTCTCCGGACCTGGTACTCCTCCTTTCCCCGCTGACCAAATGCTGTCCCCACCTCTGGGCTTCCTCTGGCTGCTCTGAACTCCGATGTCCAGCAGACATGCCGGCGCCTATGGGTTTGCACGGGCTGCCTGTGTGGGCATCGGTTCCGAATGTTTAAACATATTAAAACTATATTTGAATACACACTGGGTCTCGGGGATCCCCGTCAGCGATGTGGGACTTTAGGTGAAGGATTTGGGGGTACAGGGAACAGAAAAGGAAAAATGTCTCTTTATTTCTGCTGCCTTATTGCCCCACACACTTTCCCTGTGACTCAGGTTGGACTCTGAGTCCCCCCTCCCCCCGCCTTATATACGGTTGGGGCACCCACAAACCCTATACTGTTTGTGGGTCACCTTGGCACTAGCTGGGGTACCCCCCTTAACCTAGGGATACAGCTACAGGAATACATATGTCTCCCTGTGCCTCATTGTCTGTCTGTCTGTCTGCCTGCCTGCCTGCCTGCCGCGGGAGGCCAGGTCTCCTAACACATTTATATTTCAGGGATCAGTCACACGGCAAAACCAGGGAAAGGAAACAGACTGATCGGCGCCGCCCCACTGGTGAAATGTAAAGCAACACCGCCACCCGGTGGTGGATAGGGTCAATAGCACCTGAGCAATAAACAGAAGGAAAATACAGAAGAAGAACGCAATATTTACTGATCTTTACATAGATCTATGGCTCAGATTTATCGACGATATTATGCTGATTTGGAGTGGTCCAAAAGATATGTTGATTGACTTCATCAGGCAGCTTAATATCAATACTCTAAATCTACGTTTAACCTCTGAGTATAGCCAAACCAAGATAACGTTCTTAAATCTGAGTATAACTATAGATCCTTTTCACAGTATTCAAACCAAAGTGTTTAGAAAAGCTACCTCAACAAACAATTTGTTACTGGCCAAGAGCCAACATCCAGACTCTCTTATTCGAGGCATACCAACAGGGCAGTATTTGCGCTTACGACGCAATTGCTCAACCCTACAGGACTTTAAGTTACAATCACAAGATCTTAAAAGTAGGTTTCTAGATAGAGGGTTGTGGCAGGACGGCCTGTAGCCGAGGTCAGGGAACAGTCCACACGTGTAGTTTCAGGATAATGAAAAATGTTCAATGGCTTTATTTCTCCACAGTAACATAACATGCGGGTACACTGTCCCTTTACCAAAATAAATCCTGCTCCATGATGGGAGAAACTGACTAACACAGCAGATCTATCTAGCAGGCTGGCTGGCTAACCCATAACCAAACCTTCAGAGTCTTTTAAGCAGTCATGAAAAAACAAATGAAACAAATCTTACTTTGCTGTAGTACAGTAGAGGCAACGTTTATTCTAACATTTGCTGTAAACTAGCCGGGTTACATTCTGGGTGTGTGCTGGGTGTGTGCTGGGTGTGTGCTGGGTGTGTGCTGGGTATGTGCTGGGTGTGTGCTGGGTATGTGCTGGGTATGTGCTGGGTATGTGCTGGGTGTGTGCTGGGTGTGTGCTGGGTGTGTGCTGGGTATGTGCTGGGTATGTGCTGGGTGTGTGCTGGGTATGTGCTGGGTATGTGCTGGGTATGTGCTGGGTATGTGCTGGGTATGTGCTGGGTGTGTGCTGGGTGTGTGCTGGGTGTGTGCTGGGTGTGTGCTGGGTGTGTGCTGGGTATGTGCTGGGTGTGTGCGCTGGGTGTGTGCTGGGTATGTGCTGGGTGTGTGCTGGGTGTGTGCTGGGTGTGTGCTGGGTGTGTGCTGGGTGTGTGCTGGGTGTGTGCTGGGTGTGTGCTGGGTATGTGCTGGGTATGTGCTGGGTATGTGCTGGGTGTGTGCTGGGTATGTCCTGGGTATGTTCTGGGCTAGTTTGAGGCACGTTAAAGGCATTTCTGCATTGACTAACGACCCATAGGATTAACACAGCAGGGATCCCTGGCAGTCCGATTCAGTTTGAATGGGACTGCCAGGGACCCCCGTTGTTAATCTGATAGGCCATTAATCAATGCAGAAATGCTGGGGCTAGTTTAAGGAAAGTTTAAGGCATGTATTCAGAATGTACCTGGGTGTACCTGGGTCTTTTGGGGAATTGCCACTGGTTTTTGTTAGAATAATCGCTGCCTCTACTGTAGGTAGTGTGTTGTATCCTTCTGGCTAGCAGCACATCTATCCATGTGCTCTTGTCTGAGACAGCCACCTACTGCTGGTAACAAGATCCTTTTCTACCTTGCTGGCTCTCAGGTGTCAGCTTACTTCCTGATCACCTAACTCCCACCTGAGTTAACCCTTATGAGTGCTGGATGAAGCACTCAGACATATGTTTCCCATGCATAATTGATAGGGGTTGACTTCACCCTGTCACAAGGGTATTCCTTGAAAAATGTACAAAGGGCATACAATAGGGCACTGCAATGTGATAGGGACACTCTACTTGTTCCTAATGTGAAAGCAAAAGATACTGTAATAAGATGCAATGGCACTTATAGCCAAAGATGGGATGATGTCAAACAGATATTCTCTAGACACTGGCATATATTAAAATTTGATAGCGATCTAGCCTCTGTACTCAGTGACACTCCTAGCATCACCAGTAGGAGGTCAAAAAATCTGAAGGACGACTTGGTACATAGTCATCATCAACATAAGACCCCTAAAACATGGCTACCTAATCCACCCAAAGGCTGCTTTCGATGCGGCAGCTGTAAGGCGTGCCAATATCTGCTTACCACAAAAACCTTTGATAGTGATGACAAAACCAAGCAATTCGATATAAGACACTTTGTGAATTGTAAAAGCTTTAATGTCATTTACCTTATCAATTGTGAGTGTGGCTACAGATATGTAGGCAAAACAATACGCGAGCTGCGCAGACGCGTGTTAGAACACATAAACTCTGTTCTAAATAAAGCTGATACACCAGTAGCACGCCATCTTAATTCAAGACATAATGGTGACCCAGGCTGCCTTCAGTTTATAGGGATTGATCGTATCAGGAACATCATAAGAGGAGGTGACATTGATCGCAGACTTCTGCAAAGAGAAGCTGAATGGATATATCGCTTAAAAACCCTATATCCATTGGGCCTAAATGAGGGCTTCACATGCACCCCTTTTATTTAATCATTCTGTCTGTCCCTAGTGATTTGCTGTTTATGTACTGTGCCATGGACATATTTATATTATATCCAAAGTGCACTTGGTTGGATTTCTTTCCCCCTCTGTATATATTGTAAATATTAGCTGTGCAATCTATTCCCAACAATGGGTCCATGAGTATTTGTAAATAAGATATGTATAGGAGCTGCCTCATTCTCCCCGGCGGTGAACCACTTGCTCGACAATGAGTATCCAGTTACAGTATTACACTGTTAATTAATAGCAGTGCAGTGTGCTATTATTGTTTAATTAACTACATATTGTTATAAACATATTGGATTTATTCATACTCTAATATTGCCCAGTAGATATAGTGTGACATCAATCGGGTATCTACAGACTTGCGCCACGATTAACATATGCCTAAGTATACCATACATTGGCAGCTAAAGGTTAATTATACCAATCATTGTATCTGTCCATTGCTATTTAAGTGAGGCAGGTCTGTAGTCCCGTCATCCACCTGCCCCTGACGAAGCTCCGCCTGGAGAGAAACGCGTAGGGCGTGGGCACTGTGGCGTGGTGACGTCACATCACGTTGAGCAGCTGATCCCTTACAGCCGGTCTACAGAGGGAGCGCCTCAGCAGTGCTGTGTACCATTATGGAGCAGAGAATAGCGGTTATCTAGCTAAGTATCACACATTGATTCTTGATACATTACCTCATGTTGGGTTGACAGTTTTCTTTACATTGTCTGACACTAGTTACAGGGACTCCCAGTACATGTTGACAGCGATGTTGGAGCTGTGCTATTTGAAAGCAAGTAGCGTTTATAGGATAGCTTAGTCAATGAGGGAATCCCCTTACTAACAGTGCAACCCGACTTCTTGTATTAACTCTTGCTCCTACGGACTGCCGATTTGCAGTAGTACACAGCCTACTAAGTTCATGATTAACTATGACACATATTATATGTGTGTTGACGCTCCTTCACAATTTGTATCTGAGACTTCGCATTGATTGGCAGGTTTTGATCCATGTACATCCAGCAGGAGGTTGACTCAGTGATTAGCACATTATAGTCTCAGTACCTGGTAGTTTCTGTGCAATCACCTTCAATCACCTTCAATTCCTAGATTTTGCAAAGGCTTTTGACACAGTTGATCATGTTATCCTGCTTAACAAACTCCAGAGCTCTGGAATAGGGAAGCATTCTTTAAATTGGTTTCAGTCCTACCTATCAAGAAGATCCCAACATGTGTCCATCTCAGGCTCTAACTCCAACCCCCTGGATATCACCTGTGGTGTCCCGCAAGGCTCTGTTCTGGGGCCCCTACTCTTCTCAGTGTTCATTAATGATCTTCCCACAGCTTGTAAGGAAGCCTCAATACACATGTATGCAGATGACACAATCCTATATGCACAAAGCCATAGCCTCTCTGACCTTCAACACATACTTCAGTCTGACTTTTTGAGACTCGAAAACTGGATTTCCCAAAACAAACTGTTTTTAAACACTGACAAGACTGTAACAATGGTATTTGGGACCAAGACTAAATTTGCAAAGTTTCCAGTAACTGAGCTCCTGATTAGAACCAACGCTAACACCACCCTAACACCTGTCACTAGTTTTAAATACCTGGGCTTATGGTTTGACTCCCACTTAACATTCGGGATGCACATTGATACCCTGACAACCAAGACCTATGCCAAACTAGGGGTACTTTACATGAACAAATCCTCCCTAAGTCTCCTGGTCAGAAAGCGTATTGCACAGCAGATGCTAATGCCAATTATTGACTATGGAGACATAGTATATGGCTCGGCTCCTCAAACCCACCTTAGCAAACTTGACACCCTCTACAATTCAATTTGTCGTTTTGTTCTCCAATGCAACTACAACACACATCACTGCAAAATGCTCAAAGAACTAGATTGGTCATCACTAGAGTCTAGGCGCAAAGTTCACCTTTCCTGTCTCACCCTCAAATACTTTCTGGGCAAGCTACCCAGCTACTTGAACAAGCTCCTCACCCCTACCACATGCAGCACCTATCACCTGAGATCAGACTCCAAAAGACTATTCATGGTCCCAAGGCTCAACAAAGTATCCGGACGTTCCTCCTTCTCCTTCCGTGCACCCCAAAACTGGAACAACCTACCAGAGACTCTCACATCCACCACCAGCTTAAGTTCTTTCAAATCTAAGGCTGTCTCACACTTTAATCTGGTCTGTAACTGTTTCATACGCTCATAATATATATTTTCTTTAACTGTGCATGCAATGTCTTGTATATAATGTATACCCTGTTCATTTATGTAACTGTACTTGTAACCATGTATTATTTGTTTTACTCTGTGCCCAGGACATACTTGAAAACGAGACGTAACTCTCAATGTATTACTTCCTGGTAAAATATTTAATAAAATAAAAATAAATAAATAGTGTTGTTGTTTTGGGATCAGTAACATCAGCTCAACGTGTTTTAACAATATTATATTTTTATTTTTATTTTCACTTTTTCACCTTGGTTTTTCACTATATCTACTTATAAAATTAAAAATTACTACTGTGATGTGCACCCTAAATGTACTTCTGTGAATGTTCTTGTGACTGTGTCACGTGTCCATTCAATTGTTAATAAGAGTTATTAGCAACAAATAAAATAAATACAAATCTTTAACCACTACTCGCCCTCTGAGAAGCAGCAGCCGGTTCCTTCAGCAGATGTGTTAGGATCGGCCGTCGGTCTGTCGCAGCGCTATACATTACGTGCAGCCATGTGCTTTCAGGAATCTGCTTCTGGGTTTAACAAGCCGTGTATCTGACTTCACACGTACTTAAGGTATTTTATAACATGCGGGGTAGCCTTCAATGTTTAAATAATAACTACGAACGGTCAGCTTTATTAATTAATCACCTCATATATTTATTTACTAGCTGATGGACCCGGCGTTGCCCGGAATGTAAATAGATAAAATAAATATATGTTGTTTATAATAAAAAGGCGGCAGGGAGAGGCCTGTGAAAGTAGTGGGACATTGTTACTTAGGGTTGTGCGCGCGTGGAGACGTAAAGGTGAGTAAAATGGGGGTAGGTAGTCACAGGGGTAGTGTTTCCCATATAAGTAGTAGGTGTTTGTATGTGAAATGATGATGTAATGAGTGTGTAGGGGTAGAATGTGTGGTGTATTCATGCGTAGGTGGATGTACAAAGGTGTAGGGTTGGAGGGGTATGGTACGGTTAAGTGGAGGGGTAATGGTGTAGTGAATGTGTAGGGTTATGAGGTGTGGTGTTTGTAGGCGTAGATGGATGTAACACGCTTACCTTGTATGAGCAGAATGTTCCGTGTGTCATACGTGGTACGTGTTGATGGGAAAATGCTGTTTGTTTTCTGACCTGTCAAAGTGTGTAAAATTCATTAGTTACGGTTGTGGAAAATATATATTTGGGGTGTACAGTGTGGTAAGGGGGGGTTCTGAAGAGTGGTGTAAGGGACGGTAAAGAAGAAGGGACGGGGGGCGTGGTTAAAAGTGGAGTGGAAGGAAGACACCGAGCAAGCAGGACCTGTGTCTATACAGCTCCGTCCCAAGAGAGGACAAAATAAAGATAACAGGGACCAAGAAACCCCTCAAAAAATATTTAACAAGCTGGGGGAAGATATCATCTTTGTGCTGAATGCCCCGGCGGTGGCGGTGGCTTATACACAAACCCCAAGCATACACGCAAAGACCGGGTCCCCTGGGCCTCCTCTCTCAAATTGCCGTGTGGCTAAGATGGCGGCCAAGCAGGACTGATTTACCTGGATCCGGCGCCAAACCCCGCAAGGTAGTCTCTCTGAGACCAAGGTCTGCAGCCCCCCAAACCATCTGGGACCCGGAGAGCGGAGCGAGGATCTGACCGGCGGCCTGATCTGCATCAACCCGCCGCTGGCTCCGGCGGAGAGAGGTGGGTGCCGCGCGGGAGTGGTGACGCCTGTCGGGCCTTTGATCTCCCCACCTAGGCAGCCTACGGTGGCCTCCCGCTCTGTCCCGTTCTGCGCGACGGCCGCACCTGGTGTCGGGTCCCGGCGGTGTCTCATACCCCCATGTCAGCAGCCACTTCACTAAACAAAGGCCTGCAACAAAATAATAAACACTGTTCAAAATAAAAATACTATGCTGGTGCGGCTGGAGGCTAACTAAAATGGCCGCCCTGGCGCTGTAGCTGCACGCCGCGCTTACCTCTCCCGGCCGGCAGTGAATCCGATCAGCGCGCCTTCCCACTATTCCCCCTGCCTCCCTGTGCTGCCTCCCACCTGCCTGCACCGTCGCTGCGAGGAGGGGGGCTGAGAACAGCTGCTGCCTGCACCGTCGCTGCGAGGAGGGGGGCTGAGAACAGCTGCTGCCTGGATCGGAGCGGTCTCGCTCCCTGCGTTTCAGCCTGCGTGCCGACCAAATCCAAGATGGCCGCCGCAGGTTGGATTTAAAGGCACAGCTCCCCCCAGGAACATAAATAAATAAATAAACACCACAACATAAAAAATCAGCCTAATCCTAGCCATGGGGCTGCTGAGGCAGGAGAATATAAAACAAAAGCAGCTACACATGCCCCGGCCACTAGGCAATGTCCGCATAACCCCTGAAAACCCCAAGCACAGCTGCAATAAAGTGGCTCGCAGGCAGAGGAGCGACACAGCAGTCACTGACAAGGTTAAATGACTCTGCCCCATTAAAAATGTTCTGAAAGGGGGTTTCCGGTGACGTCCTCCGGTATGGTGATGTAGGGAAAGAGCTCCGCGGACCCAACAGAATAAAACATAAATATAACGCTCTCCCGCCAACATCCCCCGACCGAACTCCAGCAAGAGAAACACAGAGGGAATGTCCAAACACCAGAAAAAAGAAGCAAATCAAGGGGTTACCAAGTATTTCTCACCCCCGCAGAAAAGCCCCGAGGGCTCTGCAGAAGCCCAAGATGGCGCCGGAGCACGCGGCCCACAGGCCCCGCAGAGCAAATCAACACGGCCCAAAGAGACGGCTGCACCGGAGGAACCTGTAACCAGAGCCTACATGGAGGACCTAATGGCGTCCATGCACACGAAATTACAGGCCTCACTCCAAGCGGATCTCC
This sequence comes from Ascaphus truei, assembly GCF_040206685.1. Taxonomy (NCBI): domain Eukaryota; kingdom Metazoa; phylum Chordata; class Amphibia; order Anura; family Ascaphidae; genus Ascaphus; species Ascaphus truei. The sequence goes on along the minus strand of NW_027456722.1, from coordinate 61,063 downwards.
GGGCACTGGCAGCGGAGCTAATAGAAGACATGCAGGGCCTCACGGAACGCACAACAGGCCTGGAGGGGAAGCTGGCAGAATCCCTCGCGCGACAGGCCGAGGCCGAGGAGGAAATCGTCCGCCTTGGAGAGGAAATCCAATTGCTAAAAGAGGGCCAAGAGGACCAGGAGAACCGGGGCAGGAGGCAGAACTTGCGCATCCGCAATGTCCCTGAAACGGTTCTCCCGGGTCAAATCAGACCGTACCTCACGGAACTCTTCACATCTATATGTTCATCTCTAGAGGAAAAAGATCTCGAAATTGACAGAGCCCACAGAGCCCTGGGCCCGCGATCAGAAGATCCAGGCCGAAGACGTGACATAATAGTCAGAATGCACAGCTACACGACGAAAGAGAAGATCATCTTAGCATGCAGAAGCTCCTCATCAATTACCTTCCAAGAAGAGGCCATACAGATATTCAACGATCTATCTCGCATCACGGTCACCCGGAGAAGGGAGATGAAGCCCCTCACTGTGTTTCTCCGTGAAAATGAGGTGAAATAAAGTTGGGGCTTCCCATTTAAACTTACCGCAAATAATGGAGGCAAGTTTCTCACCATCCGACGGCCGGAGGATATGCTCCCTTTCGCCCGAGCGCTGGGCCTATCTCCCCCAGCTGCATGGCTGCCTAACTAAACCCAGACAGCCACGCGAGGAGGGGACGCAGATGGCGGCCCTGCAGACACCACAAAAAGAGCGGTGCATCAACGCTCCACCAGAAATAAATGAGCTAGCGGCAAACTGAACCCCGACACCCGGTTCCCACACTGATTGACTCACCTCTGGATTGCGACGACAGCGGAGCAGGAGGGGATGGTACCTCGGATGGGGCACACCAGCCCTGGATGTTCTGCGCCTTGCGGCTTCCTCAGCAACAGACCGTCACCACGGCCTTCCAGGCCCAGATGTTCTGCAACCGGCCGGCAGCGTAATGCCCCTACTGGAGTCTGCTCACCTGAGGCCCAGGCTGGGCGGCCAGGGGAGCGAGTAGCAGCCGGGGGATCGGTACCGCTACAGAGAATACTGCGTGGGCCCACGCATATGCAGAAGCCTCCAGGCTGGTTTTTCAAGGGGGGTCGGGTTAAGCGAGCAAAGAGGGCCCAGAAAGGGAATGGGATCCCACACCCGATTAAGGAATCCTCAAACTGTGAGTACACAACCCCCCCCCTACGGAAGGAGGCCGCATAACAGAGACCCCGCAGACTAGAGGGTTGAGCCCGGCGGCTGCTGTGGTATAAATACCCCGGGACCGGGGCACAGTTTGGAGAACGGGATCGGTTCTCTTTCCCTTCCCACGTTTGAAGGAGCATCAGCGCATACGTTAACACTGACATCCCTGTTTGCCCCCCTCCTCCCCGCTGATGTTACCACCGAGTATTATTTGTTGAAGCTGATAAGATGTTAATGTGATAATGGGACTGTTTCCTCATGTTCTCTAATATCTCATAAGTGCTCTACCAGCGAGGATAAGTGCCAAGATCCAATCCGCAGGGAAACGCTTAGAAGAGCCGATACCTAAGCTAGATACATAAGGGACATAGATCCCATAACAGATGATACGTATCCCTCCCCCCCCCACTCCCCCTCTCCCCCTCCCCCCCTTCATTACTTCCCCCATTTACCCCCCCCCCTCCCCAATGGATTACCTAAACTGAGAGAAGCTTACACCATGCTACCAAATAACACCACATGTAGCAAACATAATTGCATCTCCCCCTGTTCTCCCTCCCCCCTATCAAACCCCCCTCCCCCCCTATCAACCCCCGCTCCCCCCCTCCTTCCCCCCCTCCTTTCCCCTCCCCCCTCCCCCACACTCCCCTTCCTATCCCCCCCCCCCACCCTCACATCACCCCTGAAAGGACCAGGAGACTGCTGCTACACCTCTCTAAGCATCACAAACACTCCATAAGGGTGACCTCAACGACACTAACTGAGAGGACGAGGGCCCACACGAAACTGGAGGGCAGGTCTAAAACAAGAGTAAACGTGTAGTAGTGGTACAAATAACAATGGTGGATGACTGTTAAAATGCTGCACTGCTTATAGTGTAACATATGCTCACCATGTCTTAAGGTACCAGTGACTAGAGTAAACATCTATGCACCCCCCCGTCCCGCTCCCCTCCTTCCCATTCCCTCCCCCCCTGTCCCGCTCCCCCCCTTCCCATTCCCTCCCCCCCTTCCCATTCCCTCCCCCCCTTCCCATTCCCTCCCCCCCACTCCCATTTCCCCCCCCTTCCCTCCCCTCTCCTCCTCCTCCCCTTCCCCCACCTCCCTCTCTCCCTCCCCACCCCTTCCCCCCCTCCCTCCTCCTCCCCCACGCCAACACTGAAGGGGCTTAGAAACTGGTGATACACCTCTCTGTGTGTCACAAATACCCTATAAGGTTCACCTCAAGGTTATTCACTGAAAGGGCCAGGGCCCGCATGAGACCGGGGCGCAGGCCTAAAATGAGTGTAAGCGAATAAATCTACAGTGATTGGTGATTGTTAAAATGATGATACATGTCAGGAGAGGTACTGCTTAGGATGAAACATGACTAAAGTAAATATGTATGCTCTCTTTCCTGCTCCCCACCCCCTTCCTCACCCCACCTGATCCAAGGTCTACGAAGGAGACCAAACGACAAAAGATGTCATCAATACTCGCCAATGATTCAGATAATAACATTGCCAAATGTTACTTTGTGGTTTTCTGTCTACCAATATGAATCCCCCTCCCCTCCTTAAGCTCCAGGGTTGCGAGACGGATCAATAGACACAGAACGGCTTATCAGCCCAATAGGGTTCCTGTCAATATTCTCACTATGTTACTCTGAGCTTACTACTACCCCAGCTCTCCATCCCCTCCTATACTAACCTCTCCATCTCTTCCCCCGCCCCCCCCTTCCCTCCTCCCCCCCCTACACACCCCTCGCCCAGGAAGAGCTCCCTCAAGCTACTACATGGGTCCGAGCTTTTCTTGCACAGCCGTACCTTGACCACTGGATCCTCCCCCTCATTGGGCCATACGCCCTAATACCGGTACCTAACCCCGGCGGTATCCACTGGAGGTCCATAGTGGACCTCATCCTACTTTACCTCTTGCTGCTGATTCTGTCCCAGCAGACTCTTTCCCCCCTCTCCCCTACCCTCACCCCTCCCCACTCCCCACTCCCACCACCCCAACCCCTTGTCGGGCCAACCTGAACCGCACATACAGAAAACGACCCCCAGAGGGGATAAAAACGATCTTTGATTTACGATATAAGGATCCACCCGGTGGGAAGGGCGCGATCCCAATAGTGACAACACTCCAGCACCCAAATGGCTAGTCAGTCAGCAATCAAACTGGTTTCACTGAATGTGAAAGGTTTGAACAATAATAGAAAAAGAAGACTAGCGCTCCAGGAGCTGAAAAGGTCTAAGGGAGATATCATCTTCCTCCAGGAGACGCACTTTGCATCTCAAGAGCTGCCCAAATTAATTAGCAATGTATTCCCGACGGGCTTCTTCTCATCATTTAACAGTAAAAAGCACGGAGTAGCTATCCTACTCAGACAAGGAACCCCATTTAATATTACCAGAACGACCTCAGAGCCAGAGGGTAGATTTCTAATGGTATATGGCTCGCTCGCGGGTACGACGATCGCTCTGGTCAACATCTATGCGCCAAATGAAAATCAAACAGAATTCCTAAAAACAGTGTTAGAGAAGATTGATCCTAACTACCTATCCTCTTTTATTATAGGTGGGGACTTTAATATGGTGATAAACTCCACTGAGGACAAAGTCTCAACTCTGAATCGCTCACAAAGCGCATCCTCCCAGAAAATGGAGAGACAATTTAAAGCGATCAGTAGGGACTACTCCTTAATGGACATTTGGAGAATCCGACACCAGCGCCAAAGAGACACACATTTTACTCGGCGCCACACCAATCATACTCTCGTATAGACTATTTTTTTGCTACCAAAAATGTTCTCGAAGCCTCCACCAATTCGGAAGTAGGCCCCATTACGTGGTCAGATCATGCCCCTATCACAATCAAGAAAACTCCCGGATGATCTTCAACCAACTTTATTGACAACACACACTAGGGCTACACCGCGATCTCCCCCTCTACGCGTTTCACCCTCTAGGATAGGGCTTCGTCTTGGAGTGGGGAGACGCGGTGACTGCCGGACATTTAAACTTAAAAAAGCCCGCGAAAACGGGCAAACATGTTAACCCTTTCGTGTACAATTGCCATACACCGTATCCTCATTATTGCTGAGGTATATCAATCATGAATGGTACAAGCCCTTAAAGAATCACCATTAGAATAAACATTTCTATATTGGGCTCGTCCTAAAGTCAGGCAATGTCACGAAGGTATATTAAAAATTGCTAACAACACTTCAAAGTCTTACTGTGTCCCTAAATCAATATTACACTCATAAATACAGCTTCAAACCTATTCTCGTGTGCAAAAGCATTTGTTATGGTGCAAAAGCATTTATAAATACGATTCACATAATTAACTATAAAGGCTAAATGATGCTGATTATCATTGAATAGTAAATCATTCTGGGAAACAATAATAATAGAAGGGGAGGAGGGAGGAGGGGGGGAAGGGAAAGGAGAGGGGAAAGGAGTGAAGGGGGATGGAATGAGGGAGGAGGGGGAAGGGGGGAGAAGAAATGAGGAAACATAAGCGGAAGATACCTTGCACTTCTTATATAATAAAATAAACTGAATATTCCTAATTATTGATTAAAAGAAATACAAAGACACAGTCAAATCCCAAGAAAAAACAGTATCTAATATTACAAGAAACAACGCAGATCCCATTCCACATTAAGTCCATTGGGTTGTAGGGTATTTAATACAAAAATCCAATGTGCCTCTCGCTGATGCAAGATCTTAATCCGATCCCCTCCGCGAGGAGGTAATGCAATGTGCTCAATGGCCAAACATTGTAAGGTCTCTACAGAACCCAATGGACAAGAGTTAAAATGTAACGATACCGGATGCATCATGTCATGGTTTTTAATGAGTCTCAAGTGATCTAAGCTGCGAATCTTCAGGGCTCTGCTAGTTAACCCCACATATTGCTAATTGCATCCGCATTTTAATAAATACACCACAAAGTTTGTCTGACATGACATAAATGATTTTATCTGGAATCTGCGTGTTTCATCCCGGTTGGTAAAGTGTGTTGCTTTGTTCATATTTGGGCATATTTTGCAATGGCCACATTTGAATGAGCCCAGTAGCTTTGGAAAAAGAGACAATCTATTTTTCATTTGCATCATCGGTTTTAACATGCTGGGTGACAGAAAATTGCCTAATGTAGCCACTTTGCGAAAAACTACCCTTGGGCCTGCACAGAGCATATTGCGTATTAAGGGTCTAGAGATAATGTGGCCCAATGTTTATGTATTATCGCTTTAATGCAATTAGCTTGTTCACTGTAATTGGTGATTAAGTAAGGCGCTTCAGTGTTCCCGACAGGTGTACCCTGGCCAGCTCGACTTACACTCATATTAATAAGCATCTCTCTGTCTGTACCAAGAGCTGTGTGATAGGCGAGATCTAGGTCCTTTTTGTCGTACCCCCTTGACAAGAATCTCTCCCTCATCTCGCCCGCCCTAAGGACAAAGGCCTCCAGTGAGGAACAGTTCCGACGTAAACGCAGGAACTGTCCCTTTGGAATGCCTCTGACCAAAGGACGCGCATGGTTTCATCATGGGTCTAAGATGAGTCGGTCATGCGCAGTAGCGCCGAAGTTCCTTCTTTCTCCTGACATTTACAGACGGCAGCACGCAGGAGCGGTGGAGGTGAGCAGGTCCCAGACCGGAGATGCAGCATAGGTAAGGATTTGACATCCCCCTGCACCGGTCAACTCAGTGGCCACGCTGAGCTCCCTCACACTTAGCTCCATTGACCTTGACACCATAGGTGCAACTGCTGGTACACGGAAGCGCAAGACAGTCTTTTGGCATTTGCCCTATCACAATCACTCTGTCAACTCCATTTAAAAAATTGACCTCCTACACTTGGAAGCTGAACGGCTCCCTACTGAACCACGCGGCAGTAGAAAAAGAAATTAAAGCAGCTCTTAGGGCGTACTTCGCTCTCAATGCAGGCACAGTCGACTCACCGACGGTTCTGTGGGAAGCCCATAAGGCAGCAATCAGGGGAACTTTTATATCAATTGCATCCCACAGAAAGAAGGTCAAGGTAAAACTAATAACGGATCTGACAAATAAAATTACAAAGCTGGAACAGCAGCATAAATCCAACCCCTCAAAAAAAAATCTACAAAACCTTGACCGCAGCCAGAAATGAATAAAAAAAGTCCCAAATGGATGATGTGGAAAAAGCCCTCACATGGACTAACCAGAAATATTATGACAAGGGCAACAAGGCCGACAGACTTTTAGCTAGCAAACTTAGAGGTATACAGAAGCGTTCCCAGATCACTGCGATAAAGAGTGGATCAGGGGAAATAATCTATAATGAGCAGAAAATAGCGGAAGAATTTACCGCATTCTATACCAAATTATATAACCTTAGGGCCGAGGGAGGGAAGGCGGGGATACCCACCTCGGAACCCATTAGTAATTACCTATCGGACTTCCCCCTGCCCACATTGACAGAGGAGGAAAATCTGATACTCAATGCAAAGATCACCCAAGAAGAGATGGCGGCCCCAATAAAAAGATTAAAAATCTCGAAAGCCGTTCTGGATTCGGAATCGTTCAGAGCCTCCGCCCGAGAGGCGTACCGAGGCTGAGGGATTCTGGTAAAGTGCTTGAACGCCCTTTAAGAACGAGTCTCTGAAGCCGAACTTAATCAGTGTCTGGTTTAGAAATAGCCAATCAATCCTGTCAAATGCCTTCTCTGCGTCAAGGCTTAGTAACATTGCCTTTGAGCCTGAAAGGTGGGCATGGTCTACTAAATTTATGATTTTACGTGTATTGTCTGAGGCCTGACGGCCCAGGACAAACCCGACCTGGTCCTTGTGTATTAATCTCGGGAGGATGGGATTAAGTCTGTTCGCCAACATTTTACTATATAGTTTAAGGTCGTTGTTCAACAATGAAATTGGTCTATAACTGCCACATTGGGTGGGGTCCTTCCCATCCTTTAGTATTATTGCCAGATTTGCGGACGATTTTGTGGACGGGATAGGGCTCCCTTCTAAAAATGAGTTGAACAAACTTAATAGATGTTTGGACAGAATGGGGAAGAATTTTTTGTAGTATGCATTCGTGAAGCCATCGGGGCCCGGCGCCTTGGAACTTTTTGGAGGCTCTAACGGCCATTTCTAATTCGTCTAGCGTGATTTTCGCATTTAGGTAAGTATTTTCTTCCTCTGTTAGTGAAGGAAGGTCGCACTCGGATAGGTAACCGGCGGCTAAAGCCGTATCCGCCTCTTTAGAGTATGCAGAGTGGGCTCTTAGGTTATACAGTTTAGTGTAGAATTTGGTGAATTCCTCTGCTATCTTTTTTTCGTTGTATTGGAGTTCACCAGAGTTATTCCTGATCGCCGTGATTTGCGATCTTTTCTGTATTCCTCTTAATTTGCTGGCAAGAAGTCTATCGGCCTTGTTCCCTTTATCATAAAACCGCTGACCCGTCCATCTAAGAGCTTTTTCTACATCTTCTAATTGGATGGTCCTTAAATCGTTTCGAGCAATTGTCAACTGTTTATAAATTCTCCGGGATGGGTTATTTTTATGCTGTTGCTCTAAGTCGATTATTTTGGTTGTGAGCTCTTTAGTTAATTTGAGTTTAGTTTTCTTCCGATGGGAGGCAATCGAGATAAGATTTCCTCGGATTGTCGCCTTATGGGCTTCCCACAGGCTTGCTGGAGAGGTTACGGAGCCTTTGTTTATTCTGAAGTATTCCTTAAGGGATTTTTTGAGTTCCGTCACTGTCCCGGAGTGGTTCAGTAGGGAATCGTTTAGTTTCCAGCAGTATGAGAGAGTTTTCCCAAAGGGGATGGATAGGGTCATGGTGATGGGAGCAAGATCCGACCATGTAATTGGGCCGATATCTGTGTCAGTGGTGGCCTCTAGGACGTTCTTGGAAGCAAGAAAGTAGTCAATACGGGAGTAAGACTGGTGAGGCGCCGAGTAAAAGGTATAATCTCTTTGTCCCTGATGTTGTGTTCTCCAAATGTCTACCAGAGAAAAGTCCCCGATAATGTCCTTGAATTTTTTCCCCAGTCTTTGTGACTGAGTAGAGTGTTGTCGTCCTGGGTGGCTCGATTTGTCTTCCTTAGGGTTGAGAGCCATGTTTAAATCCCCTGCAATGAGTATTGAGGATAGATATTGTGGGTCAATTTCTTCCAGAACCTTTTTAAGAAATTCAGTCTGGTTTTCGTTTTGGGGCGTATAGGTTAATAAGGGCGATTGACGTGCCGGATAGTGAGCCATAGACTACAATGAATCTCCCCTCTGGGTCTGCCTGGGTTTTGGTTAGATTAAATGGGGTGCCCTGTCGGAACAGAATGGCAACCCCTCTACGCTTGCTGCTGAAAGATGAGAAATAACTCATTGGAAATGCATGCTGGAATATTTTAGGCGGCTCTTGCGACGTGAAGTGCGTCTCCTGGAGGAAAACAACGTCCCCTCCTGTTTTCTTTATCTCCTGGATTATTGTGGAGACCCTTCACGTTTAGGGAGACAATTTTTAAAGCTTTTTGGTGGGACATAGTTATCTCTCTACTAAGTTTGCGTATGTTGTCGCTGGAGTAGTGTTGGGGAGTGCAGTCAAAATGGGCTAGGGGGAGGTGGGTCGGGAGGGGGGCCGCTGGGACAGTGACAGCGGCTGAAAAAGGAAGGAAAAACTACCCTAATGGGGTCTGAAAGCGTTTGACCGGTCTTAAGTAAAGAACCGGTTAGTGGGTGTAAGACCCTTGGGGGCGGGTCCTAGAACGCACACCAGTGAAGACGGGCCGGGTGGAGACCCAGAAAATTCTGCGACTTCCACCGGCTTCCGCATCGCCGGGTTGGCTTATTCGGTGGGGTGGCAGGCCTGTTGGATGTTTTGCTCAATCTGGCCGTGTGTGGGCGGGATTGGGCATGGGAGGGGGGATTGGACCGGTAAGAGTTTCAGTGGGGTTGGTAGCCCTAGGGGACGGGAGGGGTGGGGGGGGCAAGGATGGGGGGGAGAAGGTAGCAAGGGGAGAGCAAGGGAGGGGAGTGTAGGGAGGGGGGGTAGTTGGGATGGGGGGTGGGCGAGAGGGGGGGAGGAGGGAGGGTTGAGACCTCGTTTTGGGCCCTCTGTCGGTGGGACCTATTGGAAAGTGATGTTATATACCTGAAGTGATTAGAGACTGATGGAGGGGGGAGGGGGTGTATGGGAGGGGTCCCTGATCCGTTGGTGTGAGGGGGGGAGGGTTTAGGGGTGGATGTAGGGGGGGGAGGGAGTGGGTCCCGGAGGAAAAATGGGTGGGAGGGGAGAGGGGGGAGGGGGGAGCAGAGGGAATGGTGCGTGAGCGGGACATCTTTCCTTCTCACGCAGACCGGGGGGGAAAGGAATAGGGGATGGGGGGGTACAGGCTAAAACATTGAACCTTCAGCATTGTACAAGAATCACATATAACAATTTACACATTATACAGTTAACTTAGCACAAGTGTTGTGCGACCTCGTGTGGTAATCCCAGGTATTGCGCCTGTCAGGACCATATTTATGACCGTGCTTGATCAGGCAGATTCAAGGGTGAGTGGGCCATCTCAGGGGGACGGGGTTTGGAGGGGGGCAGGGAAAGGGAGGGGTGGGGTATGTGGGGAGCAGGGGGGGATAGGGAGTAGGTCCTGAAACGGGGAAAAGTAGGGGGGGAAGAGAAGGGGGGGAAGGGGGAGGGAAAGGGGGCATTACGCTTTGGCTGCAATCAGTATCGGTATACAGCAATTTCCTATATATTCCGGCTTTGGTGAAGCAGTGAAAGGGGGTTGGGGGGGGGGAGTAGGGGAGGGAAAGGGGGGTAAGGGGAAGGAAAGGTAGCTGGGGAAGGGATATGGGATGGGGGGGAGGGTAGTGGGGGGTACAAGTTTATACATTCGACCTTAGGCATTATACATAATTTACATTTTGCGGTGTTGATACCAGACCTTCGCTGTGGCCCCAGTGTTATGCAACCTCGTGTGATGATCCTGTGAGCAGCGCGGATCAGGTCCATCTTTGTGAGCGTATTCGGACAACCTGGAACGTAGGTAAGTGGTTCTGCCCTGAGGGGGCTAGGAGGGGTGTGGGTGGGGACAAGGGTGGGGAGGGGGTAGGGAGGGCGGGGGTGTGGGGGGTAAACTTGCGTGGTTGGGGGGTGGTGGGCAAAAAAAAGGGGGGGGCGGGGCCTAGGGTAATGGGGGGAGGAGCGGGGGGGGGCAAGGCAATGGAGGTGGGGGGATAAGGTGGGGGTGGATAGGGTGGGGGGGGATAGGGTGGGGAGGGGGGGGATAGGGTGGGGAGGGGGGGGGTGGGACCACCTCATTCGCTGTGCCTTAAGCATTCTACAGAGAGAACATTCGTTGCTATAGGCACTTGGCAGTGACAATACTGCAGGGTTAGTGCACCCTTTTGTGTCTGCTCAGTAGAGTGTTAGTTTAATGTCCAGAAATACTTGTGAATGTCACAGGGTTGTGGCTGGGCTGCCTGCATCCTCTCTTGGGGGGCTGGCGGGTTGGGGGAGGGGGTTGAGAAGGGGGGTAGGGGGGTGGAGGGGGAGGTGGAGGAGGGGGGTAGGAGGGAGGGGGGGGGTTGGGTGGAGAAGGGGGGTAGGGTGGAGGGGGTTAACAAGGACAAGGGGGGGGGGCGGGGGGGAGAGAGGGGGAAGGTGAAGTAGGTATTGGGTAGGGGGTGAGAGGGGGGGGGTATAAAACCTCTAACTTCCCTCCCCAACCTCCAGAGGGAACTGGCGGAGTTTGGCAGAGTATCAGGATATAAGATAAACAGCGACAAATCAGAGGCTCTAAATCTTAGTCTCCCGGATCCCGAAGTCAACCTCCTCAAAACCACTTTCAGCTACAGATGGTGCCCTTCATACATTAAATATCTGGGAGTTAATGTATCAAGGCACTATCGGGATCTATACCGGGATAACTACCCACGTTTATGGGATAAGATCAAAAAGGATCTAGATCAGTGGGAAGGTTACCAGATCTCGTGGTTCGGTCGAATGACTTCCACTAAGATGAATATACTCCCAAGAATGTTATACCTCTTTCAAACACTCCCGATCCACGTCCCAGGCACTGATCTTAAAAACATGCAAAACAGAATATTTCAATTCATTTGGCAGGGCAAAAGACCCCGAGTCGCCAGATCGGTTTTGATGGCTGCAAGATCTAGGGGAGGTCTGGGGGTACCGGACTTACACAGATATTACCTACTGTAGCTGCACAGCTTAAGCAGGTGGTGATGTGGAATTCTGACCCGACCCGTTGTAGTTGGGTAGAGATAGAGACTCAATGTGCCAAAGTGCCTTCTCTGCAAGCCTGCCTCTGGAGCCTGGACAGAGGAGAGGGACATACACACAACCTGAAACTTCAGGCCTCTCGTTTCACATGGGACGTCTGGTCTCGTTGTAAATACAAATATGGCCTTACTACCAAAAGCTCCCAGTTGACCCCCATTTTCAACAATCCAAAGTTCCCCACGGGATGTGGATCTAAACTGTTCGAACAATACAGCACAAGGGGTATAGAGGCGATTGCGGATCTTCTGAGCCTGGGGAGGCTTCTGAGCTTCCAAGAGGTAAGGACCAAATTTAAAATTAAAGAATTGGACACATTCAAATATCTTCAAATCAGAAACTTTATTAGGACAACATGTCCTCTCCCAGAATACCCCACTCTCACATCATTTGAACTCCTTTGCGAGACAAAGACCCACCAGAAAGGTCTAATCTCAGATATATACGAGGCTCTAGAGCAGCGGTGCGCAAACTGGGGGGCGCGACCCCCAGGGGGGGCGGGAGATTGTGCTGGGGGGGGCGCGGGCAGTTGCAGAGGCCCCGCGCTCTTCCCCCAGGCATTTAAATTAAATGCCGGGGGATCGCGTGAGGCCCCTGCAACTGTTTACTTACCGGGATTCAGCCGTCTGTGTTGCGTCGCCATGGCAACGCGGCGTCAATAGACGCCGCGGCACCATGTGACCTGACGTCACACGCACACGGAGCGTCATCTGACGCGCCTGAAGGAAGGCAGAGGGGCGCGAGAGCCGGGGGCAGAGAGACAGGGGGGCGCAGCACAAAAAGTTTGCGCTTCCCTGCTCTAGAGCGCTCCTCGACCCCAAAAGAGCATGACTATATGCTCAAATGGGCAGCTGACCTGAATATTGGTATAGACAGAGAGACTTGGGAAGAAATCTGGGAGACAGCCTCGGAGACCTCCCTATGCACTACAATAAAGGAAAACATTTACAAAATTATGTTTGGCTGGTATCTTACCCCAGCACGATTAAACCAAATCTACCCTCTGGCATCAGATCAATGTTGGAGAGGCTGTGGTCATAGAGGGGACATGGTCCACATCTGGTGGACCTGTCCAGAAATTGTTAAGTACTGGGCCAAGGTCCAAATTTTAATAAAAGAGGTCACCGACCTAGAAGTGCATATTGAACCACTGACCTACCTGTTGGCTGCACCCTTGAAGGACATTGTCCGGCCAGTCAGGAAATTGATCTCCCTCATTATGACCGCGGCTCGATGCTGTATTGCGGCCTCCTGGAGGAAGACAACTACGCCGGCACTAGGAACAATTAGGAAAAGAGTCGACGAGGTGATGGTTATGGAGAGGCTCACAGCCATCGTCCGCCAAAAAATGCCGGCACACGAGGATATTTGGGATCCATGGATCTCCTACAATAGGACCAGACTACCAAATCTAACGTACCAGACACTGATCACCCCACCATAGGCGCTCGAACACAGCCCTAAAGGCCATACTCCTAAACAGTCAGATGGGTCTTCCCCTCCCCCCCCCTTCCTACCCCTCCCCCCCCCTCTCTACCCTCCCCCCCCCCCGTTTTTCCCTCCTCAGTACCCCCCCTCTGCCTTCTCTCTTCGAAGGCCCGCCTCCCTTTTTCTACTGGCAACGGCGGTTGCCTATCTGTTTTCCCCCCAAAAATTGTGGAATTGAAAATGTTAGGCTTTTTTGCACAATGCCACTGTATGTTTACCTGAATGCCTAATAAAACTGTTTGGGGAAAAAAAAAAAAAAAAAAAATCTCGAAAGCCCCTGGCCCCGATGGCTTCTCCAATGTCTATTATCGGGGTTCTCCCCGATTCTGTCTAAACACCTGCTTTGCTTATTTAACTCATTCATGGAGGGCAACCCAATCCCCCCATCAATGACGCAGGCCAACCTAGCCATAATCCACAAAGAGGGTAGGGACCCACTGCTCTGTGGGAGCTACCGACCAATCTCTCTACTAAACAACGATCTTAAGCTTTACAGCAAAATCCTGGCAAATAGACTGAATCCGATATTACCGAGATTAATTCACAACGACCAGGTGGGGTTTGTCTCAGGCAGACAAGCCTCAGAGAACACCCGCAAAATTATCAATATCATTGATCATGTCCACCTCACAGCTACCAAAGCGGTTTTGTTAAGCTTAGATGCAGAGAAGGCGTTCGACAGAATCGATTGGCTATTTCTTGACAAAACAATGCAGAAATTCGGCTTCAAAGAGGGATACCTAGAGGGGGTCCGAGCGCTATACCGCAGCCCAACTGCGGTGGTGAAACTCCCGGGCGGATCCGCTAACAAATTCAGTATAACAAATGGAACAAGACAGGGTTGCCCCCTATCTCCCCTCCTGTTCGCCTTAACAATTGAACCTTTGGCGTCTAGAATACGAGACAACATAAACATACAGGGGGTACAGATTGGCGGAAAAAACTATAAAGTCTCGTTATTCGCAGATGATGTTATCCTAACGTTAACACAACCCCAGATCTCTCTCCCCAATCTCCACAAGGAATTAAGAGAATTTGGTAAAATATCAGGTTATAAAATGAATAGTGACAAATCAGAAGCCCTCAACCTAAATTTATCAGAGCCAGAGATGCAGACATTGAAACAAAACTTTAATTATAAGTGGAGCCCTTCATACATCAAATACCTGGGAGTACATGTATCAAAGAACTATGGCTCTCTCTACCAAAATAACTACCCAAACCTCTTTAAGAAAATTAAAAAAGACCTGGATAATTGGGAAAACTACCAGATCTCATGGATTGGGAGGATGATCTCAGTAAAAATGAATATACTCCCTAGATTATTATACTTCTTCCAGACACTCCCGATCCATATCCCTGGCTCTGAACTAAAAACTACCAAGAATAAAAATTTTCAATTTATCTGGCAAGGGAAGAGACCCAGGGTATCTAGGCTGGTTCTTATGGCGCCCAGGACAAAAGGAGGATTGGGGGTCCCAGACATAGCTAAATATTATCAGGCAGCCCAATTAAGACAGGCGGTCATGAGGAACTCGGACCCAGACCAGCTCTGTTGGCTAGCAATGGAATCTCACTACTCCAGAACGCCTTCTCTGCCAGCTTATCTTTGGTGCGGTGACAGGGGAACTGATATGGCGCCTAAATTCGAACTGGGAGCGATGAGACACACATGGGATATATGGACGAAAACTAAAATAAAATACCAGCTCTCCTCCCTCAGTTCACAGCTAACCCCACTATTCAACAATCCAAAATTCCACCCAGGATGCGAGACTAAACAATTCGACATATTCAAATCATTGGGGCTCAGTGTGATCGCGGATCTGCTGAGCGACGGACAATTCCTGAGTCTCCAAGAATTACACACCAAATTGAAGGTACCTCACCTAGATACATTCAAGTTTCTCCAAATTCGACACTTCCTGCAAAAAATGTCCCCAACGTTGAAATTTCCCCCTCCCACAAAATTCGAGAAACTGTGCCAGGACGGAGCACATCAAAAAGGTCTAATAACGCAAATATATGCTGGTATGGAGAATCCGGCAAACCCAACCGCACACGACTACATGCTCAAGTGGGCAGCGGAATTGAACATAGTTATAGACCGGAAGGACTGGGAAGAAATATGGGACGCGGCCTCAGGAACATCCATATGTACCACGGTGAAGGAGAAGGTCTACAAAATAATGTATCACTGGTATCTTACCCCAGTGAGACTAAAGCAAATCTACTCTCTGGCCTCGGACCTATGCTGGAGAGGCTGTGGACAGAGAGGGGACATGGCCCATATCTATCTGGTGGCTATGTCCAGAGATTCAAAAATACTGGCTTATAATACAAGATTTAATAAAAGATCACAGGTCCCACAATCCCTATGGATCCACTGACCTTCATTCTGGGCAGACCGGTAGAGGAGATCGATCGCCCAATATGGAAATTAATCTCCTTTATTCTGACAACAGCAAGATGCAAACTCGTGGAAGAAGACAGCGCCCCCCACAAAACAACAGGGGAAAAATAGACTCAATGAGGTAATGAGGATGGAAAAACTTACGGCTTTTCTAAAACGATCTACCGAAGGGTTTTATAAAATCTGGGAACCCTGGATAACTCACTAGAAAGACTCAGAATAGAATCCCTTGCACCATAACAGAAACAGTAAAGGGTTGGAGGAGATTAGAAGCGGAGCGGCCGGACGAGGGGAGGGATGACCACTCTCCCCCCCCCCCACCCCTCTCCCCTCCCCAACTCCCTTCTCTCTCACCATACTTTTTCTCTCTCTTTCTCTACATCTCAAGGACCATAAAGTGGCCCTGAGTGTGCTTTCTCCCCCCAACCCCCCTAACCGAACAAGGAAAACCTATTTGTATTAGGCCAGAAATGTAACGTAGCACAATGTATGTATAAATGAATATGTCTAATAAAAACCGTTTGAAAAAAAGAAAAAAAAAAAAGTGGAGTGGAAGAGTGGTGAGTGAAGGAAAAAGAGTAGGGGGTGTGGTGTGTGAAAAAGAAGACGGGTGGTGGTGTGGCAAAGAGGAGGGGGGGTGTGGTGGGAAAGAGGAGGGGCTGGTGGGGGGAGGAAGAGTAGGGGGGTTGTGGGTGGGGAAAGAGGAAGGTTGGTTGGGGGGGAGAAGAGGAAGGGTGGGGGGGGGAAGAGGAAGGGTGGGGGGGGGAAAGAGGAAGGATGGGGGGGGGGAAAGAGGAAGGATGGGGGGGGGGAAAGAGGAAGGGTGGGGGGGGAAAGAGGAAGGGTGGGGGGGGGAAAGAGGAAGGGTGGGGGGGAAAGAGGAAGGGGGGGGGGGGGAAAGAGGAAGGGTGGGGGGGAAAGAGGAAGGGTGGGGGGGAAAGAGGAAGGGTGGGGGGGAAAGAGGAAGGGTGGGGGGGAAGAGGAAGGGTGGGGGGGAAAGAGAAAGGGTGGGGGGGAAAGAGGAAGGGTGGGGGGGAAAGAGAAAGGGTGGGGGGGAAAGAGAAAGGGTGGGGGGAAAGAGGAAGGGAGGGGGGGGAAGAGGAAGGGTGGGGGGGGGGAAGAGGAAGGGTGGGGGGGGAAAGAGGAAGGGTGGGAGGGAAAGAGGAAGGGTGGGGGGGGGGAAAGGAAGGGTGGTTGGGGGGTGAAAGATGAAGGGTGGGTTGGGGGGGGAAGATGAAGGGTGGGTGTGGGGGGGAAAGCGGAAGGGTGGGTGTGGGGGGGGGGAAAGAGGAAGAGTGGGTGTGGGTGGGGAAAGAGGAAGGGTGGGTGTGGGGGGGAAGAGGAAGGGTGGGTGTGGGGGGGGGGAAAGAGGAAGGGTGGGGGGGGGGGAAGAGGAAGGGTGGGTGTGGGGGGGGAAAGAGGAAGGGTGGGTGTGGGGGGGGGGAAGAGGAAGGGTGGGTGTGGAGGGGGGAAAGAGGAAGGGTGGGTGTGGAGGGGGGAAAGAGGAAGGGTGGGTGTGGGGGGTGAAAGAGGGTGGGTGGGGGATGGGAAAGAGGAGTGGAGGGGTAAAAAAGAGTATGTGTTTTAAAAATAGGAGGGGGGTGGGGTGTTAAAAAGAGGAGTGTGGAGGAGTGGGAAAAAGAGGAGGGGGGTGATGGTGATAAAAAGAGGAGGTGGGTGTGGTGGGGGAAAAAGAGGAGGGGGGAAAGAGTAGGGGAGAAAAAGAGGAGGGGGTGATGGTGATAAAAAGAGGAGGTGGGTGTAGTGGGCGAAAAAGAGGAGGTGGGTGTGGTGGGGGAAAAAGAGGAGGGGGGTGAGGGTGATAAAAAGAGGAGGTGGGTGTGGTGGGGAAAAAAGAGGAGGTGGGTGTGGTGGGGAAAAAAGAGGAGGGGGGTGTGGTGGGGGAAAAAGAGGAGGGGGGTGTGGTGGGGGAAAAAGAGGAGGTGGGGAAAGAGTAGGGGAGAAAAAGAGGAGGGGGGTGATGGTGATAAAAAGAGGAGGTGGGAGGACTTCCGGTGACGTCACCGCACATGCCAGCCTAAAGCGGAGCTCCCGATTCCCCTCCACTAAAAGGAGATTGTAAGAGCAAAAAACCACCCCAAAACGCCGGGGAAACGCGAGGGCAACACCAGCCACGAGCCAGGATGGCAAAGCAACCAAAAAAAAACCCCATGCAAAGCGTTTCAACGTACTTTGCACCGACGAAGCGCCCGACAGACCAGGAGGAGGAGAGCCAAGATGGCGCCGGCACCAGCGTGGCAAGCGCTCCCGCCCGCGAGCAACCAATACCGGAGCATATTAATGCAAGCCACGAAGGACTTTCTGGAAGAATATATGAACCAGATGTTCACTAAGCTGAGGAAAGGTGTCAACGAGGATTTCAATAGCGCGATCAGCAAGATAAAGCAGGATCTCAACGAGGTCTCTCAAAGAACGGAGTCCCTGGAGGGCCGGGTGGAGGAAGTCGAGGCGGTGCAGTCCTCAGCGGAGGATGAAATCAACAGACTCAACCACGAAATTGCACTGCTGCAAGATGGTCTGGAGGACCAAGAAAATCGGGACCGGCGCCAGAACTTACGGTTCCGAAACATCCCTGAAACAATCTCAGCAGAGGCCCTCACACCCTACCTGCAGGACCTCTTCCAGCTACTGGCCCCAGGGCTGAAAAAAGAGGACATGGAACTAGATCG
The DNA here is from genome assembly GCF_040206685.1 of Ascaphus truei. Taxonomy (NCBI): domain Eukaryota; kingdom Metazoa; phylum Chordata; class Amphibia; order Anura; family Ascaphidae; genus Ascaphus; species Ascaphus truei. The sequence goes on along the minus strand of NW_027456722.1, from coordinate 42,985 downwards.
AGCCCACAGAGCGCTGGGCCCGAGGCGGGAGGACCCCAGGAGGCGCAGAGACGTGATCGCACGTTTCCACTCGTACAACAGCAAAGAGAAAATCCTGTCCAAAAGCAGAGAGATGAACCAGATCTCATTCCAAGGAGAACAGATCCAGATCTATAGTGACCTGTCAAGAACGACCATCCTCCGCCGCAAAGACTTAAAGCCGCTGACCCAGCACCTACAGGACCACAATGTGCGCTATAGGTGGGGATTCCCATTTAAACTCAGCGTTCACGCTAAAGGCAAGTTCCACGCGATCCCACATACCGAGGAAGCCCCCAGATTCCTGCGACTCCTGGGACTCCCTGCCCTGCAGGGACAGAGACTCCCTGCCTCCCTGCCCTGGGAGCGTCTCGCCCAGCAGGGACAGAGACTCCCTGCCTCCCTGCCCTGGGACTCCCTGCCCTGCAGGGACAGAGATTCCCTGCCTCCCTGCACTGGGACTCCCTGCCCTGCAGGGACAGAGACTCCCTGCCTCCCTGCCCTGGGAGCGCCTCGCCCAGCAGGGACAGAGACTCCCTGCCTCCCTGCACTGGGACTCCCTGCCCTGCAGGGACAGAGACTCCCTGCCTCCCTGCACTGGGACTCCCTGCCCTGCAGGGACAGAGACTCCCTGCCTCCCTGCCCTGGGACTCCCTGCCCTGCAGGGACAGAGTCTCCCTGCCTCCCTGCCCTGGGACTCCCTGTCCTGCAGGGACAGAGACTCCCTGCCTCCCTGCCCTGGGACTCCCTGCCCTGCAGGGACAGAGACTCCCTGCCTCCCTGCCCCGGGACTCCCTGCCTCCCTGCCCTGGGACTCCCTGCCCTGCAGGGACAGAGACTCCCTGCCTCCCTGCCCTGGGACTCCCTGACCTGCAGGGACAGAGACTCCCTGCCTCCCTGCCCTGGGACTCCCTGCCCTGCAGGGACAGAGACTCCCTGCCTCCCTGCCCTGGGACTCCCTGCCTCCCTGCCCTGGGACTCCCTGCCCTGCAGGGACAGAGACTCCCTGCCTCCCTGCCCTGGGACTCCCTGCCTCCCTGCCCTGGGACTCCCTGCCCTGCAGGGACAGAGACTTACTGCCTCCCTGCCCTGGGACTCCCTGCCCTGCAGGGACAGAGACTCCCTGCCTCCCTGCCCTGGGACTCCCTGCCCTGCAGGGACAGAGACTCCCTGCCTCCCTGCACTGGGACTCCCTGCCCTGCAGGGACAGAGACTCCCTGCCTCCCTGCCCTGGGACTCCCTGCCCTGCAGGGACAGAGACTCCCTGCCTCCCTGCACTGGGACTCCCTGCCCTGCAGGGACCGAGACTCCCTGCCTCCCTGCCCTGGGACTCCCTGACCTGCAGGGACAGAGGCTCCCTGCCTCCCTGCCCTGGGACTCCCTGCCCTGCAGGGACAGAGACTCCCTGCCTCCCTGCCCTGGGACTCCCTACCCTGCAGGGACAGAGACTCCCTGCCTCCCGGCCCTGGGACTCCCTGCCCTGCAGGGACAGAGACTCCCTGCCTCCCTGCCCTGCAGGGACAGAGACTCCCTGCCTCCCTGCCCTGGGACTCCCTGCCCTGCAGGGACAGAGACTCCCTGCCTCCCTGCCCTGGGACTCCCTGCCCTGCAGGGACAGAGACTCCCTGCCCTGGGACTCCCTGCCCTGGGACTCCCTGCCCTGCAGGGACAGAGACTCCCTGCCTCCCTGCCCTGGGACTCCCTGCCCTGCAGGGACAGAGACTCCCTGCCTCCCTGCCCTGGGACTCCCTGCCCTGCAGGGACAGAGACTCCCTGCCTCCCTGCCCTGGGACTCCCTGCCCTGCAGGGACAGAGACTCCCTGCCTCCCGGCCCTGGGACTCCCTGCCCTGCAGGGACAGAGACTCCCTGCCTCCCTGCCCTGCAGGGACAGAGACTCCCTGCCTCCCTGCCCTGGGACTCCCTGCCCTGCAGGGACAGAGGCTCCCTGCCCTGGGACTACCTGCCTCCCTGCCCTGGGACTCCCTGCCCTGCAGGGACAGAGACTCCCTGCCTCCCTGCACTGGGACTCCCTGCCCTGCAGGGACAGAGACTCCCTGCCTCCCTGCCCTGGGACTCCCTGCCCTGCAGGGACAGAGACCCCCTGCCTCCCTGCCCTGGGACTCCCTGCCCTGCAGGGACAGAGACTCCCTGCCTCGGGACTCCCTGCCCTGCAGGGACAGAGACTCCCTGCCTCCCTGCCCTGGGACTCCCTGCCCTGCAGGGACAGAGACTCCCTGCCTCCCTGCCCTGGGACTCCCTGCCCTGCAGGGACAGAGACTCCCTGCCTCCCTGCCCTGGGACTCCCTGCCCTGCAGGGACAGAGACTCCCTGCCTCCCTGCACTGGGACTCCCTGCCCTGCAGGGACAGAGACTCCCTGCCTCCCTGCCCTGGGACTCCCTGCCCTGCAGGGACAGAGGCTCCCTGCCCTGGGACTCCCTGCCCTGCAGGGACAGAGACTCCCTGCCTCCCTGCCCTGGGACTCCCTGCCCTGCAGGGACAGAGACTCCCTGCCTCCCTGCCCTGGGACTCCCTGCCTCCCTGCCCTGGGACTCCCTGCCCTGCAGGGACAGAGACTCCCTGCCTCCCTGCCCTGGGACTCCCTGCAGGGACAGAGACTCCCTGCCTCCCTGTCCTGGGACTTCCTGCCCTGCAGGGACAGAGACTCCCTGCCTCCCAAGGACTATACCTACCTGTAAAACCCATACAGGGCCTCTGAAACACCCCCTCCCCCCCCCCACCCCACCACTCCCCCACTCACACGAGCACCCACGAAGCAAACATCCGACCCCCGCATGTCCCGTCCGCCTGCACCGACCCTGCCCTCCCTCTGCGGGAGAAACCCCGGCGCAAGGTTCCCCAGCCCCCCCCACTTACCTGAGGGAGGTGAGGGAGGGGTCGGGTGAGCGGAGCTGCGAGGGGACCCGGCGGAGCCACGGACGCCGAGACTGTCTGGTAAAGAAACGCCCACAGGAGGGCGCTGCCGCATAAGATATGTGAGCGGTATGCTACTTATAGAAAGGGGCAGAGGCTAACAGGTTTCAGATAACCTCTGTATATATGTCCCCCCCATGCTAACGGGTTTCAGATAACCTCTGTATATATGTCCCCCCCATGCTAACAGGTTTCAGATAACCTCTGTATATATGTCCCCCCCATGCTAACAGGTTTCAGATAACCTCTGTATATATGTCCCCCCCATGCTAACAGGTTTCAGATAACCTCTGTATATATGTCCCCCCATGCTAACAGGTTTCAGATAACCTCTGTATATATGTCCCCCCCATGCTAACAGGTTTCAGATAACCTCTGTATATATGTCCCCCCCATGCTAACAGGTTTCAGATAACCTCTGTATATATGTCCCCCCCATGCTAACAGGTTTCAGATAACCTCTGTATATATGTCCCCCCCATGCTAACAGGTTTTAGATAACCTCTGTATATATGTCCCCCCCATGCTAACAGGTTTCAGATAACCTCTGTATATATGTCCCCCCCATGCTAACAGGTATCAGATAACCTCTGTATATATGTCCCCCCCATGCTAACAGGTTTCAGATAACCTCTGTATATATGTCCCCCCCATGCTAACAGGTTTCAGATAACCTCTGTATATATGTCCCCCCCATGCTAACAGGTTTCAGATAACCTCTGTATATATGTCCCCCCCATGCTAACAGGTATCAGATAACCTCTGTATATATGTCCCCCCCATGCTAACAGGTTTCAGATAACCTCTGTATATATGTCCCCCCCATGCTAACAGGTTTCAGATAACCTCTGTATATATGTCCCCCCCATGCTAACAGGTTTCAGATAACCTCTGTATATATGTCCCCCCCATGCTAACAGGTTTCAGATAACCTCTGTATATATGTCCCCCCCATGCTAACAGGTTTCAGATAACCTCTGTATATATGTCCCCCCCCCAAGCTAACAGGTTTCAGATAACCTCTGTATATATGTCCCCCCCCATGCTAACAGGTTTCAGATAACCTCTGTATATATGTCCCCCCCATGCTAACAGGTTTCAGATAACCTCTGTATATATGTCCCCCCCATGCTAACAGGTTTCAGATAACCTCTGTATATATGTCCCCCCCATGCTAACAGGTTTCAGATAACCTCTGTATATATGTCCCCCCCATGCTAACAGGTTTCAGATAACCTCTGTATACTGCACCGACACACTTTATTCGAGCAAATGCCCGATTTGTACCTGGCAGATACTTTGAATCCGCCGCTGCTCACCTCTTGCATGCTGCGTTGCGTTTGCCTTCCCAGCCACGGTTCATGCCTGGCTGACGGGGGATCTGATCTGTTAAATGATAACAGAAGAATTTACTAGGCGGCAATGTTTCGTTTGTCCACCAGATGGCATAAACTCATGACTTAAGTAATGTGTGGACTTTGCAAGTTGTTTCGTTTACTATACCAAAAAAGATACTTTATCCCAGTACAGTATGCTACAGTATTGTAACTTGTCCTTGAGACTGAAGGAAGAGTTGCAAAAAATGTATCAATTTAGGCTTTACATACAGTACTGTATTAAATAAAGACAAAGATCATTTTCGCTTACACTATTCTACAGAGACATGAGTGTTCAAGTGGAGCCCGCTTTCCAAAAACCTGACAGAAGTTATGCTTATTTGATATGGGCCGCTATTAATGCAACAGAGGATAAGATGGCAACAGTTGTTCAAATTTATCAGTATTTTATCGAAAATTATGACTTTTACAGATTTTCGCCAACTCCTCATTTGTGGATGCGGGCAATAAGGAAAAGGTTATGTAGTGACCCCTGTTTTCACCGTATTGAGCCCCAATTTGTTGGAGGGTATTGGTGTGTGGCACCGGGTTTTTCCCGTATCTATGATAATGGAGGCGGCAAAAGGCGAAGGGTCGTGTTAAAACGAAATAAGAAGCGACAGTCCCTGCCAAGCAATGCGCCAGAACCAGAACCAGAACCAGCAGCAGCACCAGCTTATCATGATGCCATCTCCATTGGTGACAACTCTGAGATGGATTTCGCAGCCAGTTTTGATGAAGCTTGCATGTACCTAAGCGATTTCCCGCTGACTACAGGTGGGCTAGTCCCTCTGCAAACTATCGACGTGGGTGATGATGAAAGCTGGACTGGAAGTGGGCCGGCGCCGGCGCAAGCTGAATGGGAAATTCAGTAATACAGTATGGTGAGTACTATTATTTTGGTGGGGCTGGCTGGGTACTTCTTTAGGGGGCTGACCATTACTGTACATTAAAACTTTTCATTTTGTTTTTCCTCAGAAAAGAAAAGAAAACGGCTAATGGGGGGATTTCGATGGATACAGTAATATTGTGCTGTACAGTATGCTGATGTTTTCCAGCCGAACAGTATACTGTGTAATAAACCCGAATAAATAAAACTATGCATTTATTCTACAGTACATGTTCAGTAAATTACTGCACATACTGGGGGCGAGATGTGTTTGCAGCAGAGAGAGATTTAATAATATTGTACAGTGAGCAGGGGGCTCCCTGAGCCAGAAATTAATGCTCAGGGAGCCCCCCCCCCCTGCTCCTGATCAATATTATTAAAAAAATACACACAGCAGCCGCCAAAAAATAAATAAATAAATGACAATAAATACATTTGAAATACATTTTTATTGATAGTGTAGATGTGCAGGGGGTCTGCGGAGCTGAACCGCGTTGGTTTTAGGTCTGGGGACCCCGTGCCCCCCGAGATACAGGCCCCTTTAGGGGGTGCCGGTATCCCTCTGCGTTTAAAGATCCCGATCACGTGACCGCGGCCTGTAAACCAAGCAGAGCAGAGGGATACCGGCACCCCCTAAAGGGGCCTGTATCTCGGGGGGCACGGGGTCCCCAGACCTGAAACCTGTGCGCTTCTGCTCTGGAGACCCTCTGCACATGTACACTATCAATAAAACACATACAATATACAGTATAAATAAACACTCGTTCTTTACCTTAGCGTCTATGCGCTATGGTAAAGAAGCATTATTTTAATAATATTGTAAAGTGAGCAGGGGGTTCCCTGAGCCAGAAATTAATGCTCAGGGAACCCCCCCCCCCCCCTGCTCCTGATCAATATTATTAAAAATACGGAAAATGCTGCGTCATTACCATAGCGGATAGCCGCTAAGGCAATGAAGGGGTTAACCCACCGTGCCCGCTTTATTGTGTGTAGTGGGGATTGGTGAGGGGGGTATTTGGCCCTTGGTGTGAGTTTAGGACTTGCGGGAGGGGGGGGGGGGGTTGCGGGTGCACTTAACCCCTTCACGACCGTAGCAGTTAATACCGCTACGGTCATGAAGGGGTTAAGCCCTCCCGCTACCCCCCCCCCCCCGCAAGCCCTCCCCAACCATCGTTGGGGCGAATACCCCATTCACCCACCCTCCCGCAACCCACAACAATAAAATACACACAGCAGCCGCCAAAAAATAAATAAATAAATGACAATAAATACATTTGAAATACATTTTTATTGATAGTGTAGATGTGCAGGGGGTCTGCGGTGCTGAACCGCGTTGGTTTTAGGTCTGGGGACCCCGTGCCCCCCGAGATACAGGCCCCTTTAGGGGGTGCCGGTATCCCTCTGCGTTTAAAGATCCCGATCACGTGACCGCGGCCTGAAACCAAGCAGAGCAGAGGGATACCGGCACCCCCTAAAGGGGCCTGTATCTCGGGGGGCACGGGGTCCCCAGACCTGAAACCTGTGCGCTTCTGCTCTGGAGACCCTCTGCACATGTACACTATCAATAAAACACATACAATATACAGTATAAATAAACACTCGTTCTTTACCTTAGCGTCTATGCGCTATGGTAAAGAAGCATCATTTGTGTACTGTATTTTAATAATATTGTAGTGAGCAGGGGGTTCCCTGAGCCAGAAATTAATGCTCAGGGAACCCCCCCCCCCCCTGCTCCTGATCAATATTATTAAAAATACGGAAAATGCTTCACGTCTGTGTTAAAACTCCCTGCCTTCTCTCTAATCTATGTAAAAACCCCTCCCCCTATTCTCGCTTTTAAAACGCCCTGCCTTCTCTCTAATCTATGTAAAAACCCCTCCCCCTATTCCCCTATTGTGTGTGTGCGTTAAGCTTCCCTGCAAGCTATGTAAAAAAACCTCCCCCTATTGTGTGTGTGTGTTAAATCTGCCTGGCCTGTGTTTCTGATTGCTGAGTGCTCTGCGTTTAAAGGTCCCGATCACGTGATCGCGGCCTGTAAACCAAGCAGAGCAGAGGGATACCCGCACCCCCTAAAGGGGCCTGTATCTCGGGGGGCACGGGGTCCCCAGACCTGAAACCTGTGCGCTTCTGCTCTGGAGACCCCCTGCACATGTACACTATCAATAAAAATGTATTTCAAATGTATTTATTGTCATTTATTTATTTATTTAGATTTATTTATTAATTGTGCTGCTGCTGCTGCTGCAAGTCGTAAACTCACACCAAGGGCCAAACACCCCCCTCACCCCCAATAAAAAAAAATTCACGCACAGCAGCCCCACAATTAATAAATAAATCTAAATAAATAAATAAATAAAGACATGAAGAGAAATAAATATATACTGTACAGTATATACTTTGTATATATACTGTACAGTATATACACTGTATATATATATATATACAGTATACTGTACATATATACACTGTGTATATATATATATATATATATATATATATATATATATATATATATATATATACAGTATATATATATATATATATATATCATACAGCTATATTTGTATATATATATATATATATATATATATATATATATATACAGTATATACAGTATATATATATATATATATATATATACATACATACTGTATGTGAGTGAAAAGAGAAAAAAGTAACCCGTATGGGAGCACTCAGGTATGCAATTGATATATTTGTTTATTTATTTGACACAGTGCAAAAAGGGATGAATAAACAGTACATGATTTAAAAACACTTAAAAAAGAGGCATGGACCCTTAAACACTAATGAACAGCACTAGGGAACGACACACACTGTCGACCCTAAACATGAAAAGGATAGTGACTCAAAAAACACTAGGGAGAATCAAAGTGAATCACAATAGGTTACTGGGTTCAAAGGCACCTACAGTATACAACGCTAAGGACAATGCACACTACACACCAAAAGGTAGACTTGTCAAAGTATAAATGACAGTCTCAAAGCATCACACATCTGCATTAGCATACAGTAATATACAGTAACCAATGCCTACAGCACAAATCATGTGTAGGAAAGGTGGTAAGGTGGAATGAAATCCCTAGATGTGTAGAGCAATGAAGTTAATGAATAGCATACAGTATAAAACATAACATTACAATCCACACAGTACATTGCATTTACAGTACATTGTATACTGTAAATGATGCATAGCATTAAATCTATGCACCATATACAGTACTGTACATTCTGCAAATGAATGTTAACAATATAATTGCAAGCTACTCTACCAGTAAATACTGTACAAACACTTCCAAACAAGTCAACTTAACTACAGTATTTTAACCAAGCAAGTAAACCAAAATCAATATATACTGTAAGTAACAACCAGAAAAGACAATTTAAAACCAAACTAACCCTTACAATACCAAGGATTACATCTATCTAATTGTAAAAAACCTTATACATTATACATTATACACAGCATTGTTTAAAGCCCCCTCCCCCCTAATGTTTCTGTTAAGCAGATTACACTGAAGGGAGAGAGATATAAAGGCCTAAAGCCCCTTCCCCCCTAATGTTTCTGTTAAGCAGATTACAATGAAGGGAGAGAGATATAAAGGCCTAAAGCCCCTTCCCCCCTAATGTTTCTGTTAAGCAGATTACAATGAAGGGAGAGAGATATAAAGGCCTAAAGCCCCTTCCCCCCTAATGTTTCTGTTAAGCAGATTACAATGAAGGGAGAGAGATATAAAGGCCTAAAGCCCCTTCCCCCCTAATGTTTCTGTTAAGCAGATTACACTGAAGGGAGAGAGATATAAAAGCCTAAAGCCTTACCTGCATTGGTAAACCCTCCCTGCATTGGTAAACCCTCCCTGCATTGATGTCGTGCAGTGTACAGTATGTAAATGTGGGGAGGGGGGGGGCCCAATGTGCATAATGTAGTGTGAGGTCTAACCACCCTCACCCCCTACCCACATACTGTACCGTTACCCCCCCCCCCATCCTGGCCATGGCCCCTCACGCACAGCAGCTCCACAATTAATAAATAAATCTAAATAAATACATGAAGAGAAATAAATATATACTTTATATATAAATGTGAGTTTATAAATAAAATAAAGAATATTATTTCTAGGGGCCCTAGAACAGAAGTTCCCACGCCAATTTCGCGCTCATTGCTCTTTTTTTGCTCTTTTTTTACAATGTTGCTGGTCTTGCGGCTTTGCAGTCTGCAAGCAAAAAGCGCAAAGTGTACAGTATGAAGTCTGGGTGAGCGCTTTCCACATTTGATGCCTACGGCACCTTCCCATTTCTACACACTTCAATACCTGCACAGTTGGTAGCGCTTTCCATCCCAGCTACCATTCTGGATATTCACCTCTCACAGGCCATTCTTGCCCGAGTCTGTCCTATCAGACAGGGGCATTAACCTGTATCCACACCACCTGGACAATTTCTCTCTGTCAGAGACTTGTGCTATTTATTTTATATATTTTTGTGTAATTATTCATGCAAATTTATGCTCATTTCATACTGTATGTGGTTTTCAACATAAAGTGGCTGCTGGGCCTGATCCTAACTCATACAGTATAGCGCTTCCCTGTTTGTTTGTTTATTGCAAGCAAAAAGCAGTTTGTAGTACTGAGTGTGAGATAAATTACTGTATTTATCAGTGTTGATCAAAGAGAGTTGATCAGAAGGATTCCCCTTATATACAGTACGTAGAATTAATAAAATTGTATTATTTTCCGATATCCGCAGTGATTCTGGTCAACCTGACAGATTTTTAGTAATACAGTATACTGTACTGCAAGACCATGTGTTGTCTACCTTTTACTACAGTATACTGTACTGTATGAATGACAATAGAGTGCTGTATACTTTATAAGGGGAATCCTTCTGATCAACTCTCTTTGATCAATACTGATAAATACAGTATCATATTTATACCCCTTTAGCACCTGTCGTTCCATCCTATGCACCCATTTACTGTACAATTGTGATTGCGGTCGTATTCACGTACTTTATGTGAGATAAATTAACCAGTTCTTTTATTGCTGAAGTCGCCACAAAATACTTTTATTTACAAATACAGTACAATACAATGGTGAAACTTTTCAAGTTAACAGCAATTCAAAACATCAACACACAATAATACATACTTTACAGTACTGTACAGTATACTGTACTAGTATATTTGGGCCTTGTCTTTGGGGGTTTATTCATGCAATTATTAGGGTGACCTGGCGTTGGAAATACTGACACAGTACAATCCTACAGCTACACCACCCACCCCCTCCCTTAGAGTTTTTAATCCCTCCCTGGCCAAGCATCAATCGTCTGGCTAATCCAATCCAAGCCATTGTTTTGTTAATCTGGCCCTGGGCTGTTCAGAACAGCCACTGCTTCTAAATTACTGAAAATATACAGGATAAATATACAGTGATGTGAAATAATCCTTTCTGTGTGTCTGAGAGGGTTGAAAGTCACCAGGTCCTCATCTAGTAGAGTACATTCTCGAATACCTTTAGAATAAAAATACAGTATATATAAATATACAGTATAAATATTGCACAGTATACTGTAATGTTAAATAACCCATCCTGTTCTTTTTCCCTTCATACTGTAACAGTATCCTCATTGTGTCTGCGGTACAGTAGTTCATTGAGAGAGGAGAGGTTTTGTGTACATCATTACTGCTGTTTATATACTGTACATTTGACTGCACAAGCAGATTTGATGAACACAAGGCCCCCCCTCCCCCCTGGTGCACCCTTTTTCCTGGAACGACAAGAAAACAAAAACTTTGTTCAGTTACTGTACTGTACTGTATGTGCGTACTGTATTATGGTAGAACTACTGTACAGTAGGTGGCTGGTGCAGCTTTCTCTGGAAAGAAAAAAATGGAGCAGTTAGTAGGCAGTTACTGTAGTATGTCAAACTAGTCTACTGTACTGTATACTGGAACTACTGTATACTCTGACTATTGGGAAAGCTAAAATCTGTGCCATACTTACCTGTATCATACTGTACCTACTGTACAATACTACAGCACTGTACTACTTTCCTGATGCTTGTCCATTGCGCGCGATGACAATGGGCAACACAGTGGCAATATGGTCTATATATTTATTGCATCGTTCCTCGGTGAGTACATCGTTCCAAAAACTCATTATGGCTTTATACAACTCGTCCTTCTTGGAGGGTTTCGCCACTTTACGGATGTGGTCCTTCAGCTGATGCCAGACCATTTCGATCGGATTGAAGTCTGGCGATCTGTCATTGGAAAGAAAGGACAATTAGTTTAAGAGATACAGTACACAGTACAAACAGTGGGGAACATATAAATGGGACACGGTCTACTGCACTTACTCCGCTGGCGTCTTCACCCAGTTGATGCCGCGCTGAAGGATATGCGCCGTCGACGCGGTGTGCTTGGGATCATTGTCCTGGTAAAAGCGATGACCATTGGGAAATTCTTCTGTGATGTATCGCACTATCACGGGCACAATGTTGTCTTGGAAGAAATCTTTATTCATGATTCCTATAGCAAGAAAAGAAAAGTGCTCAATAGTACAGTACAGTGCATACGGTAAGGCAACACTAGTCAAGTACAGTGCATTAGGCGGCATTATATTTGAGAAATTGTACCTTCAAAGACGACAATGCATCCCGGTCCACGCCTAGAGATGGCACCCCACACATGCAGCTTCACAGGGTGTTTTGGCCGCGGCTTCAAAGTTATGCGGCCTTTTTTGTGGAACGCAAATCTTGCAAATCTCTCCAGCGACACAGTAGACTCATCAGTGAAGATGCAACCCTGGAAAGTCTCACCGCTGTCGATCCATGCCTGGGCCTGGAGCACTCTTTTGATTTTGTTTGCGTCCCGTATCATGGGGTACGCTCTGTAATGACAATGAATAAAAAATGTTAGCGTCACAGCGCAGTACAGTTTGCAAAACAACACTTTTACTTTACAGTACAGTACCTCCTGTACTGTCCACTACTAACCTCACACGTCCATATTTCCATCCAATTCTGCGTCTCATCTTCTTTATGCTGCTCTCGGATACAGTCAGATTGTGGTTTTCCTGAAGAGTGTTTTTAACCCTTAATGCGCTCCTCTCATCATTCTCCTCACTTATTCTGTCCACCAGAAGAGTAGTCTCCCTACAATGCAAAGAAATTATATTGTGTTATTAATATGCAGCAATATAAAATGTATACTGTATACTGTACATGTAATGTTGTAATATACAGTAAATATAAATATACAAAAAATGTATACTGCTGTACTATAAATATAAATAGACAAAATATACAGTATACAGTACTGTTGTAATATAAATATACTATATAAATATACTGTTATTATATCATAATAAATACACATCATACTGTATACTGTATATTCCGTTGTCAGATGAATTGCAATATACCAAAAGTGTATACTGCTGCACAAAAAATATAAATTGACCACACATACAGTACACTACAGTATATACTGTTGTAATATAATAAATATACTATATAAATACGGTATACTGTTGTTATATCATAATAAATACACATCATATACTGTATATTCGTTGTCAGATGAATTGCAATATACCAAAAGTGTATACTGCTGCACAAAAAATATAAATTGACCACACATACAGTACACTACAGTATATACTGTTGTAATATAATAAATATACTATATAAATACGGTATACTGTAGATGTACACTACAGTTTTCTATATTTTTTTTGGTTAAGTTTTATAAATACAGTATACTTACGCATTTGTTATCTTTGGTGCCTTTTTGCGGTCTCTGTTTTTTCCTTGTGCTTGATGGCACAACGAGGCCAGAAGCAGTTAACCAGCGCTGGATATCTGCAATTCGTTTTCCGCTCGTGTACATCTCCTTCATTCTCATGCTGAGATCCTTTGAAATCTTCTTAACAGGCATTGCTGCGAGTACTGTAGAAAGAAATACAAACACAAGAATGTGTATTCGATGTTTAGTCGATGTGTATTCAATGTGCAGTGAATCCACAAAATGGATGGTATATTTATATGTTAATGACTCACATAACAGACCACCCACTTTCAACACCTGTACCTGGCCGCCATGCATAAAAGGTTGTACACGTTGCATAGCCCACCACTTGCTGATCTTTATCTGAGCCATTGTCCAGATACTGCATTGTGCCTCCCGCTTACATGGAGCAGCCCCGGTACTATGGACGAAAGAATCATCTCACCTCTGCTGTGCCTGCCACACTGAAAAAGAGAAAGGCAGTTACCGTTTCCAAGCCAAAGGCAAAGCGACAGGCTAAGGCCAACAAAGAAAACCTTCTGCTGACCCCAAAGGCTAAGGCTTTTAAAACACGTCAGCCTTATTATGTGAAGAAGAAATACGGTACTGTGCTCGGTACGCAAGACGCATGGCAGCCAACTCACCGAATCCGCAGACCACTTCCCATAAGCTTCGACGACTCTGCTGTAGCTGTCCCGGAAATCTTCAGCCCGGCTTCTCCACCCCCATCTTCTCCGGTTCCATCTGCTGCCTCTGAAATCAACGGGTCACTGTCTCCTTTGCTCTTGGACGACTCTGCTTCTCTCCCGGAAATCCAGCGGTCACCTTCTCCATCCCTCTTCCACCACGCTGCAGCTTCTCCTGTACCGGGCATCCCCAGGTCACCTCTTCCACTCTCCATCGATGCTGCTTCTCTCCAGGGAACCCCCATCTCATCCTCCGTTGCACCCATCCCCCCAGATCTCCAGATGCCATGCACAAGCAGCTCGTTGGACCGGATCCTGAATGGGCTAAGTGTGGATCTCCCCGGGAATTCTAGTGTGCTGGCAAAGCTAGATCTGCTTCTGGAGTCGGTGCTACATATGGAGCAAGGGATGCTACAAATGGAGCAGCGGCTGGATCAACGGATGCACAAGATAGAGGCAGACATAGCGGGCATACATTATTTGCTCGGTGTTAATGCCCCTGTTTCCCCGACGCTGGAGCAGGGGGGTGACATGGATGTGATGCATGGTACCTTCGACCCCCTTCCATCACCAAGCACACCCCCTCCACCAGAAGATACAGTGTACTATGCTATTGAGGAGGACATGACAACCCCGTCAAGACCACGCCAGGAGACAACCCGGCGACCACTACCGGAGGAAAGCTTCCTCCCAGACACCCTACCATTGCCCATCGCCTCAAGTACACCCGCTCCCAAAAGACCTCCTACACCCGCTCGCATACAAACAGTGCCCGACATCTCCCTGTGCGATCTGCCACCGGCACTGAGGGAGAAGTATAGGGTGAGGAGTGCTGGTATACCACACAAGTATGCCTTGATCATATTTAAACACCATGTTCCCTACACATTGTACTGCGAGTGGGTGTTCAAAGTGAACTATGATGGGAATCGCCAAAAAAATGCCCTTCCTGCCAATTTAAGGAAAAAGATTGTGGAAGAAATGCAGCGCTATTACCCTGTTACAGATCCTGTAATGAGAGGCGTTAGAGACTGCATTAATGGCGTTTTGCGCCATGCAAGGCATCGGCCATGGCTGGAAAATGGGGAGGAGTTTCAGTGAGACCATACTGTAATATTGTGCTGTACTGTACAGTACATGTTTTACCCTATAGTACCTGCTGTACTTAAACAAAGGATACTGAATGTTGTTGTGTGTTGCACGGTTTTTGTACTGTATTTGTAAATAAAAGTTTTTGGCGGCGACTTCAGCAATAAAATAACTGGTTAATTTATCTCACACTCAGTACTACTGTACAAACTGCTTTTTGCTGCCAGACTGCAAACCCGCAAGACCAGCAACATTGTAACAAAAGAGCAATGAGCGCGCAATTGGCGTGGGAACTTCTGTTCTAAGGACCCTATAAATAATATTCTTTATTTTATTTATAAACTCACATTTATAAACCCCGTCACCCACCCCCGCTAAACACAATAAAAAATAATCACACACAGCATCCCCGCAATAAATAAATAAATAAATACAAATAAATACATTTGAAATACATTTTTATTTATAGTGTAGATGTGCAGGGGGTCTCTGGAGCTGAACCACACTGGTTTCAGGTCGGGGGACCCGTGCCCCCCGAGATACAGGCCCCTTTAGGGGGTTCCGGTATCCCTCTGCGTTAAAAGGTCCCGATCACGTGACCGCGGCCTGTAAACCAAGCAGAGCAGAGGGACACCGGCACTCCCTAAAGGGGCCTGTATCTCGGGGGGCACGGGGTCCCCAGACCTGAAACCTGTGCGCTTCAGCTCCGGAGACCCCCTGCACATGTACACTGTGAATAAAACACACACATCATTAAAGAATCATTTTTTAGCTTAGCGGCTATGCGCTATGGTAAAGAAGCAGCATTTCTGTCTTTTTAATAATATTGTACAGTGAGCAGGGGGTTCCCTGAGACAGAAATCTAATCTCAGGGGACCCCCTGCTCCTGCACAATATTATTAAAAGTTCAGAAACGAGGCTTCATTAGCATAGCGTATAGCCGCTAAGGTAATGAAGGGGTTAAGGCATAATAACCAATAAATACATTCAATACACTACCCACTACCCATGGCAACCTCCGCTGCTGTACAGTAAAACAGAGAAAAAAAATAACACTTTCATAGTAATGTCCCCTAACCCCTTAATCACCATAGCGGCTATTAACCGCTACAGTCATGAAGGGGTTAACCCGCCCTCACCCACCACTCGGGACGCCTACTGTACATACCCTCCCACTCTAACCCCCCACCCCGTGAGGCCTAACCACCCTCAACCCTCACCCACTAACTACCCACAAGGGAGGCCTACCCACATACCGTTGGGGAAACACCCCACCCCCACCCCAGTACCCACAATAAAAACAGTACAATGACCCACAATAAACAGCATTCTATTTATTAAATACATTACCCACCCCCTGTGCCCCCCCCCCCATAAATACAAGATTTATTCTTTTACATTCAGGGTCCATAACGCAGCCCCACGCTAGTCCCCGGTGGGCTGGCAGGGCACCGGGACAGACCTACAGTTTACCAGCAGCATTCTACAGGTTCTGGAGGCCTGCTGGTGGATCCTGCCAGCACCATGGTGCCCAGGTGGTCTCCTTGGGTCACCGTGAGCCACAATTGGGTCCCCACGGTAGGCCCAAGGATGTCTGGGAGCCCCGGGTCAAACCCACAGGTGTCTGCGGGGCCTCGGGTGGTTCCCATGGGGGTCTGGGGAACTCACGGGTGCTCACTACGGGTCCGCGGTGCCCCCACAGAAGTGGGACCACACATCATCATCCCCGCACCTACGGGTCGGAGGTGCCCCCACAGAAGTGGGACCACACATCGTCATGCCCGCAGACTACGGTCTGTGATTATTTTTTATTGTGTTTAGCGGGGGTGGGTGACGGGGTTTATAAATGTGAGTTTATAAATAAAATAAAGAATATTATTTATAGGGTCCTTAGAACAGAAGTTCCCACGCCAATTGCGCGCTCATTGCTCTTTTGTTACAATGTTGCTGGTCTTGCGGGTTTGCAGTCTGGCAGCAAAAAGCAGTTTGTACTGTAGTACTGAGTGTGAGATAAATTAACCAGTTATTTTATTGCTGAAGTCGCCGCCAAAAACTTTTATTTACAAATACAGTACAAAAACCGTGCAACACACAACAACATTCAGTATCCTTTGTTTAAGTACAGCAGGTACTATAGGGTAAAACATGTACTGTACAGTACAGCACAATATTACAGTATGGTCTCACTGAAAGTCCTCCCCATTTTCCAGCCATGGCCGATGCCTTGCATGGCGCAAAACGCCATTAATGCAGTCTCTAACGCCTCTCATTACAGGATCTGTAACAGGGTAATAGCGCTGCATTTCTTCCACAATCTTTTTCCTTAAATTGGCAGGAAGGGCATTTTTTTGGCGATTCCCATCATAGTTCACTTTGAACACCCACTCGCAGTACAATGTGTAGGGAACATGGTGTTTAAATATGATCAAGGCATACTTGTGTGGTATACCAGCACTCCTCACCCTATACTTCTCCCTCAGTGCCGGTGGCAGATCGCACAGGGAGATGTCGGGCACTGTTTGTATGCGAGCGGGTGTAGGAGGTCTTTTGGGAGCGGGTGTACTTGAGGCGATGGGCAAATGTAGGACGCCAGCGCCTTCCTTCTCTTGCCCACACAAAACATAGCCAAAACCAAGCCAATACATTGCAATTACATTCAGATATCAATTAACCCCTTAAACACCTTATCGGATAATAACCGCAAAGGTAATTAAGGGGTTAAGCCACACAGGCACGATACCCACCCTTCACCCATGAATTTGTACTGTGGCTTCATCATGCAACTATACAGTATATATATATACTGTATATATATATATATACAGAGAGACAGAGAGAAAGAGAGAGAGAGATATATATATACAGTATATATATATATATATATATATATATATATATATATATATATATATATACATACATATACACACACGTTATATACACACCCATGATAAACCAATATACAGTACAAATAAATGTAGAAGGGTTATCAAAGCATACTGCCCTACAACCAAACACGTCTCCATACAGACACTACATTAAAATCAATTTCCTTTAAAAATCCTAACTGATCTAACAATCTACTGTACTGTATATGATCACAAACCAATGAAAAAAGTCACATTCCAAAATGCATAAAATCTATGCACCATACTGTATACATTCTGCAAATTAATCAACGTAAACAAAAATCAATTAGCAATCATTATTTAGATCTCTAAACATTTCACACTCAATCATGAACAATGAAACCATTAACAGATTCACGCCTAGAGCAGAACAATTAAGCCTTTGAAAAAATATAAGTACCGACAAAAATACAACCTTTACAACCAAGGCTATCTATCCCTGACCTTCCTCAAACACACAATACAATACCAAGGAATAATACATCTATCTAATTTTAAAATACTTTAAACTCACAAAATAATAAAAACACATCTAATCCAGCTTTTAAAACATCATCATTTCTTACCCTGAATGTATACTGTACAGTATATCTCTCTAGACATATATATTGTACATACATACATACATACAGTGGCAAGAAATGATATACCACAAAAAAAAAAAAATACACAGGTTAAAAAACCTTTTGAAAAAATTAACAAGTTAAATAAAATACATTTCTTTACTGTAGTTCACTTACCATTACTTGCCCCCACCGACTCCCGTTGCCCAGCTTACTCACGAACCAATCCACGATCAGGAACCCATAAAATAATAAACCATTCAAAATAATAAACATTAAACTAAAAATCCAAACCAATCCACGGGTCTTCTACTTGTAATACATCTTCATCTGTATTCTTCTTTCTTCTATCTCCTTCCGGGCGGGGCAGGGCGTGGTCTTCTTTCCATCATCGGCCACGCCCTTGTCTTTTTTCTTCTCCGGAGGTCCTTCCTCCGCGGCGTCTGGCTGCAAAATGAGACGACATAGGCTTTTAAAGACCTATGACGTCACATTTTGCGTCATGGTTCCCACGGTCCTGATTGGACCGTGAAAACCATGTGTTTTGGCCGATAATAAAAAAATGATGACGTCACTTAAAGGGAATGAAAGCACAGCCAATCAGAATGGCTTTGCTTCAAATGCCTTTAAGGTGACATCATTAAAAGACACATGGCCGTGCACACATGGTACTAGAGCCAATCAGAGCGTGGGAACTTTATCCCTACTCTGATTGGCTCTGGTATACCATGTGTCGGGGGCTTGGGGGAGAAAGGATGTGACGTCAATAAGGATAAAGTTCCCACGCTCTGATTGGCTACCGTACCACGTGACAGGTTTTCATTGACGTCACATCCTTTCTCCCCCAAGCCCCTGACACATGGTATACCAGAGCCAATCAGAGTAGGGATAAAGTTCCCACGCTCTGATTGGCTCTAGTACCATGTGTGCACGGCCATGTGTCTTTTAATGATGTCACCTTAAAGGCATTTGAAGCAAAGCCATTCTGATTGGCTGTGCTTTCATTCCCTTTAAGTGACGTCATCATTTTTTTATTATCGGCCAAAACACATGGTTTTCACGGTCCAATCAGGACCGTGGGAACCATGACGCAAAATGTGACGTCATAGGTCTTTAAAAGCCTATGGGCCTCATGCAGTAAGCCCCGATAAGGCTTTTTCGGCATTTTATAGCCGTTTTTTGCCCTCCTGATTCAGTAAGCCCCGATAAGTGGGAATTATCGGCAACTTTTCTTGCGAAAAAAATTTTTTCGCCACCCGGCTGCCGATAAGCCACTTATCGGGACTTTTTTTTCCCGCCTGAATTCAGTAAGCCCCGATCAGCTTTTTGGTGCTGATCGGCAGGCCAGATTGGAGATTTTATGGCCAATCCAGCCCGCCAACTAAAGTTGGCAACTTGCTGAAGGAGAAGCATCGGCAAGGGCGACACTTAGGAAAAATCAGCCCTTTTTCCTGCCTGTGATTGATGCCGGGGGTCTCCGGAGCTGATACCCGCACCGGAGCCCCCCGGCATGCATCCGAGGCAGGAAAAAGGCATTTAAAAGCCACTTCATTACCTTAGCGGCTAACCGCTAAGGCAATGAAGGGGTTAACCCACTGTGCCAGCGTTATTGTGGGTAGCGGGGATGGGTGAGGGGGGTATTTGGCCCTGGGTGTGAGTTTAGGACTTGCGGGGGGGATGCGGGGGCACTTAACCCCTTCACGACCGTAGCGGTTAATACCGCTACGGTCCTGAAGGGGTTAAGGCCTCCCGCTACCCACCCGCAAGCCCTAAACAACCACCGTTGGGGCTAATGCCCCCTTCACACACCCCCACTACCCACAATAATAAAAAAAAAACACCCCAGCACCACAATAACGAATTAAATAAATAATTAAATAATTATATATATATATATATATATATATATATATATATATATATATATATATACCCAACAACACCTATACCCCCCTAACATACAGTATAGTAATGGGCAGAATGACTATTATCCACAAATGGATAATAGTGCAGTTGTCCATTTACAATACTTACACAACAATAAAGACTTTAAATACATATAGCACTCACCCATGTCCCACTGCCACGATGAAGGCCATCCTCATCTTCATCCTGCCCATGCCCCATCCGCTTCTGCAAAACAAACACAAGAATTACAACATCCAAATTAATGTCCCCTAACCCCTTAATCACCATAGCGGTTATTAACCGCTACAGTTATTAAGGGGTTAAGCCACCATCACCCACATACCCTCCCCCACAAAGCCCCCCAACCACCCTCACCCAATACCCACAGGGGAGTCCTACCAAATACCCTTGGGCCTAATACCCCCTCCCCCAGCACATACAGTACAATAATGTGCCAAATAACTATTATCCACATAGGGATAATACATTATTTGGCCATTATTAAACACATTCAATAACGTTAAAATGTAAATAAAATTGTACTAACCTCATCAATAAGAAGTCTCCGTCGCCAGCATCATCCTTGGGGTCCGTTGCCAACATTAGAAATAGCCACAACATTTCAATATCATTAACATAACACTGAACCCCTTAATCACCTTATCGGGTACTAACCTGAAAGGTAATTAAGGGGTGAAGCCATCCTGCAATGCCTACAACAGTTATGCATAACATCTTCAGTGAAATAAAAACCAATTGCCTAACCAAATTCCATTTAATCATTCAATCTGTAGGCTCACATGCCTCATAAAACATTGCATTTACAGTGTATACATGTAGCATAACATGTAAACTGCATGTACACGCTGCAAATCAATGTTAACAATACAATAATGCCACTCAAATCGCCATACATCACAAGAAGTATATTATTTAATACAATAAACTCACCATCAATGAATTACCACACATCAATTACATCCCTAAACAATTAAAATACCATCCATACCAATTACACAATGAACTAAAGCTATCCTAACAGAGAACCACTTCAAAACATAGAAAAAAGTACACCAACAAATACAATATACTAAAGCAAGGCTTTCCATATCCTATTGTACGGCCTGGAAGCCCAAAACTTACATCTGTCTAAAAATAAAATACATTTAGCACACATCAATGCATAGCCACAATGATTAACAATACAGAATTAGAAGCTTTAACAACACTATCATTTCTTACCCTGTATATATATCTGTACACATACATACAGACATACATACAGTGGGAAGAAATGATATGCATTATAAAAAATGAAAACATGAAAAAGCAACACAAAAAACAGTTACATTAAGTACATTTCTTTATTTAACTTACCATTACTTGCCCCCACCGACTCCCGTTGATCAGCTTACTCACGAACCAATCCACGACACCATCCACGACACCATCCAGGAACAAATCCACGACACAATCCAGGAACAAATCCACGAACCAAACCAGGAACCAATCCAAGAACAAGTGCAGGAACCAATCCAGGAAGCAAGCCACGAAGAAATCCAAGAAACAATCCACGACACGATCCAGGAACAGGAACCCATAAAAGAAAAGAAAAAAACAAATTAAACATTAAAATAATAAAACATGACAATCAAGGGTTGTACTAGTTTTATTCTTAGTGAATCTGTATTACAATACCTTGTTCCGGGGTCTTCTTGACATCCGGTGCCACGCCCTGGTCTTCAATCTTCAGGAGGAGGTCCGTCCTCCTCGGCATCTGCCTTCAAAATGAGACGACATAGGCTTTTATAGGCCTATGACGTCACATTTGTCGTCATATGGTTCCCACGGCCCTGATTGGGCCGTGAAAACCATGTGTTTTGGCCGATGTAAAAAAATTGATGACGTCACTTAAAGGCAATGCCAGCACAGCCAATCAGAATGGCTTTGCTGCTATTGCCTTTAAGAAAACGTCATGAAATGGGCTTGGGGGAGAAAGGATGTGACGTCAATGAAAACCTGTCACGTGGTACGGTAGCCAATCAGAGCGTGGGAACTTTATCCTTATTGACGTCACATCCTTTCTCCCCCAAGCCCCCGACACATGGTATACCAGAGCCAATCAGAGTAGGGATAAAGTTCCCACGCTCTGATTGGCTCTAGTACCATGTGTGCACGGCCATGTGTCTTTTAATGATGTCACCTTAAAGGCATTTGAAGCAAAGCCATTCTGATTGGCTGTGCTTTCATTCCCTTTAAGTGACGTCATCATTTTTTTATTATCGGCCAAAACACATGGTTTTCACGGTCCAATCAGGACCGTGGGAACCATGACGCAAAATGTGACGTCATAGGTCTTTAAAAGCCTATGTCGTCTCATTTTGCAGCCAAACGCCGCGGAGGAAGGACCTCCGGGAAAGAAAGAAGACCAGGGCGTGGCCGCAGACGGGGAGAAGACCCCGCCCCGCCCCGCTGGAAGGAGATAGAAGAAAGAAGAACACAGATGAAGATAAAGATGGATTACAACTAGAAGACCCGTGGATTGGTTTGGATTTTTAGTTTAATGTTTATTATTTTGAATGGTTTATTATTTTATGGGTTCCTGATCGTGGATTGGTTCGTGAGTAAGCTGGGCAACGGGAGTCGGTGGGGGCAAGTAATGGTAAGTGAACTACAGTAAAGAAATGTATTTTATTTAACTTGTTAATTTTTTCAAAAGGTTTTTTAACCTGTGTATTTTTTTTTTTTTGTGGTATATCATTTCTTGCCACTGTATGTATGTATGTACAATATATATGTCTAGAGAGATATACTGTACAGTATACATTCAGGGTAAGAAATGATGATGTTTTAAAAGCTGGATTAGATGTGTTTTTAATTATTTTGTGAGTTTAAAGTATTTTAAAATTAGATACTGTAGATGTATTCCTTGGTATTGTATTGTGTGTTTGAGGAAGGTCAGGGATAGGTAGGCTTGGTTTGGAAAGGTTGTATTTTTGTCGGTACTTATATTTTTTCAAAGGCTTAATTGTTCTGCTCTAGGCGTGAATTTGTTAATGATTTTATTGTTCGGGATCTAGTCTGAATTGTTTAGGGATGTAAATAATGATTGCTAATTGAGTTTTGTTTACTTGGTTGATTACAGTAATTTGCAGAATGTATATGGTGCATAGATATTGAGGCATCATTTATATTGGAATGTAAGTTGTTTAAATGGCTTTTCAGAGGTTTAGTGATGATTTACAGTAGATTGAGAGATCAGTTACGAATATTAAAGGAAATTTATTTTAATTTAGTGTGTATGTATGGAGAAGAGTTTGGTTGTAGGACAGTGCTTTTGATAACCCTTCTACATTTATTTGTACTGTATATTGGTTTATCATGGGTGTGTATATAACGTGTGTGTATTTATATATATATATATATATATATATATATATATATATATATATATATATATATATATATATATATATATACTGTATATATATATATCTCTCTCTCTCTCTCTCTCTTTCTCTCTGTCTCTCTGTGTATATATATATATACAGTATATATATATAGTTGCATGATGAAGCCACAGTACAAATTCATGGGTGAGGGTGGGTATCGGGCCTGTGTGGCTTAACCCCTTAATCACCTTTGCGGTTATTATCTGATAAGGTGTTTAAGGGGTTAATTGATATCTGAATGTACTGTACTTGCAATGTATTGGCTTGGTATTGGCTATGTTTTGTGTGGGCAAGAGAAGGAAGGTGCTGGCATCGGACACTTCGTATTGATGAGGTCAGTAGTACTTTATTTATTTGTATATGCTAGTTAATGTTTTTAATACTGGGCAATTAATCTATTATCCATATCTGGATAATAGTTATTTTGCACATTATTGTACTGTAGGTGTTGGGGGGGAGGGTGTATGTATTGAATGTATAGGCCAGGTTTATTTTTTTTACATTCAGGGTTACTTCCGTGGTTTTGCGTGTGACCTCTGGAGACCACCCGCGGGGAATCCTCGGGTATCCTAAAGGGTAGCAGGCTGGTGGTTCCACGGGTGACACATGCGGGGATGATGATGTGTGGTCCCACTTCTGTGGGGGCACCGCGGACCCGTAGTCTGCGGGCATGACGATGTGTGGTCCCACTTCTGTGGGGGCACCTCCGACCCGTAGGTGCGGGGATGATGATGTGTGGTCCCACTTCTGTGGGGGCACCGCGGACCCGTAGTGAGCACCCGTGAGTTCCCCAGACCCCCATGGGAACCACCCGAGGCCCCGCAGACACCTGTGGGTTTGACCCGGGGCTCCCAGACATCCTTGGGCCTACCGTGGGGACCCAATTGTGGCTCACGGTGACCCAAGGAGACCACCTGGGCGCCATGGTGCTGGCAGGATCCACCAGCAGGCCTCCAGAACCTGTGGAATGCTGCTGGTAAACTGTAGGTCTGTCCCGGTGCCCTGCCAGCCCACCGGGGACTAGCGTGGGGCTGCGTTATGGACCCTGAATGTAAAAGAATAAATCTTGTATTTATGGGGGGGGGGGGGCACAGGGGGTGGGTAATGTATTTAATAAATAGAATGCTGTTTATTGTGGGTCATTGTACTGTTTTTATTGTGGGTACTGGGGTGGGGGTGGGGTGTTTCCCCAACGGTATGTGGGTAGGCCTCCCTTGTGGGTACTGACTGGGTGGTTAGGCCTCACGGGTGGGGGGGGTTAGTGTGGGAGGGTATGTAGGCATCCCGAGTGGTTTGTGGGTGAGGGTGGGTTAACCCCTTCATGACTGTAGCGGTTAATAACCGCTATGGTGATTAAGGGGTTAGGGGACATTACTTTGTATGTTTTAATTTTTGTGTCTGTTTTGCAGAAGCGGAGGGGCCATGGCCAGGATGGGGGGGGGGGGGTTAACGGTATGTGGGTAGGGGGTGAGGGTGGTTAGCAATGCAGGGAGGGAGATTTACTGGTAACAGAAACATCTCTCTCCCTTCAATGTAATCTGTTTAACACAAACATTAGGGGGGGAAGGGGCTTTAGGCCTTTATATCTCTGTCCCTTCAGTGTAATCTGCTTAACAGAAACATTAGGGGGGAGGGGGCTTTAAACAATGCTGTGTATAATGTATAAGGTTTTTTACAATTAGATAGATGTAATCCTTGGTATTGTAAGGGTTAGTTTGGTTTTAAATTGTCTTTTCTGGTTGGTACTTACAGTATATATTGATTTTGGTTTACTTGATTGGTTAAAATACTGTAGTTGACTTGTTTGGAAGTGTTTGTACAGTATTTACTGGTAGAGTAGCTTGCAATTATATTGTTAACATTCATTTGCAGAATGTACAGTATTGTATATGGTGCATAGATTTAATGCTATGCATCATTTACAGTATACAATGTACTGTAAATGCAATGTACTGTGTGGATTGTAATGTTATGTTTTATATTGTAAAATAAGTTACTGTAGGATTATTAAATGGATTATTATTATTGTCTGTATAGAGAAGCGTTATCTGTAGGACAGTATGATTTTGATAACCATTCTACATGTATTTGTACTATTGGTTCATCATGTGTGTATATATACTGTATACTGTATATATATATATATATATATATATATATATACATCTACACTATCAATAAAAATGTATTTCAAATGTATTTATTGGCATTTATTTATTTATTTATTTATTTAGATTTATTTATTAATTGTGGGGCTGCTGTGCGTGAATTTTTTTTATTGGGGGTGAGGGGGGTGTTTGGCCCTTGGTGTGAGTTTACGACTTGCAGCAGCAGCAGCAGCACAATTAATAAATAAATCTAAATAAATAAATAAATGACAATAAATACATTTGAAATACATTTTTATTGATAGTGTACATGTGCAGGGGGTCTCCGGAGCTGAAGCGCACAGGTTTCAGGTCTGGGGACCCCGTGCCCCCCGAGATACAGGCCCCTTTAGGGGGTGCCGGTATCCCTCTGCTCTGCTTGGTTTACAGGCCGCGATCACGTGATCGGGACCTTTAAACGCAGAGCACTCAGCACTCAGAAACACAGGCCAGGCAGATTTAACACACACACAATAGGGGGAGGTTTTTTTACATAGCTTGCAGGGAAGCTTAACGCACACACACAATAGGGGAATAGGGGGAGGGGGTTTTACATAGATTAGAGAGAAGGCAGGGCGTTTTAAAAGCGAGAATAGGGGGAGGGGTTTTTACATAGATTAGAGAGAAGGCAGGGAGTTTTAACACAGACGTGAAAAATATGTATTGAATGTATTAATTGTTTATTATGCCTTAACCCCTTCATTGCCTTAGCGGCTATCCGCTATGGTAATGACGCAGCACTTTCCGTATTTTTAATAATATTGATCAGGAGCAGGGGGGGGGGGGGGTTCCCTGAGCATTAATTTCTGGCTCAGGGAACCCCCTGCTCACTTTACAATATTATTAAAATAATGCTTCTTTACCATAGCGCATAGACGCTAAGGTAAAGAACGAGTGTTTATTTATACTGTATATTGTATGTGTTTTATTGATAGTGTACATGTGCAGAGGGTCTCCAGAGCAGAAGCGCACAGGTTTCAGGTCTGGGGACCCCGTGCCCCCCGAGATACAGGCCCCTTTAGGGGGTGCCGGTATCCCTCTGCTCTGCTTGGTTTACAGGCCGCGATCACGTGATCGGGACCTTGAAACGCAGAGGGATACCGGCACCCCCTAAAGGGGCCTGTATCTCGGGGGGCACGGGGTCCCCAGACCTAAAACCAACGCGGTTCAGCTCCGGAGACCCCCTGCACATCTACACTATCAATAAAAATGTATTTCAAATGTATTTATTGTCATTTATTTATTTATTTTTTGGCGGCTGCTGTGTGTATTTTATTGTTGTGGGTTGCGGGAGGGTGGGTGAATGGGGTATTCGCCCCAACGATGGATGGGGAGGGCTTGCGGGGGGTGGGGGGGGGTAGCGGGAGGGCTTAACCCCTTCATGACCGTAGCGGTATTAACTGCTACGGTCGTGAAGGGGTTAAGTGCACCCGCAACCCCCCCCCCTCCCGCAAGTCCTAAACTCACTCCAAGGGCCAAATACCCCCCTCACCCATCCCCACTACACACAATAAAGCGGGCACGGTGGGTTAACCCCTTCATTGCCTTAGCGGCTATCCGCTATGGTAATGACGCAGCATTTTCCGTATTTTTAATAATATTGATCAGGAGCAGGGGGGGGGGGGGGGGGGTTCCCTGAGCATTAATTTCTGGCTCAGGGAACCCCCTGCTCACTTTACAATATTATTAAAATAATGCTTCTTTACCATAGCGCATAGACGCTAAGGTAAAGAACGAGTGTTTATTTATACTGTATATTGTATGTGTTTTATTGATAGTGTACATGTGCAGAGGGTCTCCAGAGCAGAAGCGCACAGGTTTCAGATACAGGCCACTTTAGGGGGTGCCGGTATCCCTCTGCTCTGCTTGGTTTACAGGCCGCGGTCACGTGATCGGGATCTTTAAACGCAGAGGGATACCGGCACCCCCTAAAGGGGCCTGTATCTCGGGGGGCACGGGGTCCCCAGACCTAAAACCAACGCGGTTCAGCTCCGGAGACCCCCTGCACATCTACACTATCAATAAAAATGTATTTCAAATAATTTTTAATGTGCGGATGTTTGCGCAGAGAGAGAGCAGCGGATCTCTCTCTGCTGCAAACACATCTCGCCCCCGCCGCCCATACAGTAGTATCATTTATGTATGTGCATATACAGTACAGTACAGTACTGTACAGTACTGTATGTTAGGGCTTACAGGGGTTGTTGTTATACAGTATATACAGTATATAGTATACAGTATATACTGCATTACAATTCATTATAGGGGACGGCTTCACAGAGAATAGCTCGCAAGCGCCACCATGTGTATTTTGACGGCATTGCAGTATTGTAACCAGCCGGAATAAAAAGCTTAAATTCCGGCCGGAAAATAACGCAATGCACTCTGGCAGAAAACTATCAGAAACCTGAATACACCCGAGTATACCCGAATTCGCGGGACTAGCCGTGCTCGAATAAAGTGTGTCGCCAGTGTAGGGTGTGCTTCCCTTATATATGCTGCATTTCTATGTAGGTTGTGCTTCCCTTCTGTACTGCATTTCTATATAGGGTGTGCTTCCCTTATATATACTGCATTTCTATGTAGGTTGTGCTTCCCTTATATGCTGCATTTCTATGTAGGTTGTGCATCCCTTATATGCTGCATTTCTATATAGGGTGTGCTTCCCTTATATATACTGCATGTCTATGTAGGGTGTGTTTCACTTATATATACTGCATTTCTATGTAGGGTGTGTTTCCCTTATATATACTGCATTTCTATGTAGGGTGTGCTTCCCTTATATGCTGCATTTCTATGTAGGTTGTGCTTCCCTTATATATTCTGCATTTCTATGTAGGTTGTGCTTCCCTTATATATGCTGCATTTCTATGTAGGTTGTGCTTCCCTTATATATGCTGCATTTCTATGTAGGTTGTGCTTCCCTTCTGTACTGCATTTCTATATAGGGTGTGCTTCCCTTATATATACTGCATTTCTATGTAGGGTGTGCTTCCCTTATATGCTGCATTTCTATATAGGTTGTGCTTCCCTTATATATATATTGCATTTCTATGTAGGTTGTGCTTCCCTTATGTATACTGCATTTCTATGTAGGTTGTGCTTCCCTTATATATGCTGCATATCTATGTAGGTTGTGCTTCCCTTATATATGCTGCATTTCTATGTAGGTTGTGCTTCCCTTCTGTACTGCATTTCTATATAGGGTGTGCTTCCCTTATATATACTGCATTTCTATATAGGGTGTGCTTCCCTTATATGCTGCATTTCTATATAGGGTGTGCTTCCCTTATATATATTGCATTTCTATGTAGGTTGTGCTTCCCTTCTGTACTGAATTTCTATATAGGGTGTGCTTCCCTTATATATACTGCATTTCTATGTAGGTTGTGCTTCCCTTATATATACTGCATTTCTATGTAGGGTGTGCTTCCCTTATATATACTGCATTTCTATGTAGGTTATGCTTCCCTTCTGTACTGCATTTCTATATACAGTAGGGTGTGCTTCCCTTATATATACTGCATTTCTATGTAGGTTGTGCTTCCCTTATATGCTGCATTTCTATGTAGGTTGTGCTTCCCTTATATATACTGCATTTCTATATAGGGTGTGCTTCCCTTATATATACTGCATGTCTATGTAGGGTGTGTTTCCCTTATATATACTGCATTTCTATGTAGGGTGTGCTTCCCTTATATATGCTGCATTTCTATGTAGGGTGTGCTTCAACTATATTCTGGATTTCTATGTAGGGTGTGCTTCCCCTATATTCTGCATTTCTATGTAGGGTGTGCTTCCCTTATATGCTGCATTTCTATGTAGGGTGTGCTTCCCTTATATGCTGCATTTCTATGTAGGGTGTGCTTCCCTTATATGCTGCATTTATATGTAGGGTGTGCTTCCCTTATATATGCTGCATTTCTATGTAGGGTGTGCTTCCCCTATATTCTGCATTTCTATATAGGGGGTGCTTCCCTTATATATACTGCATTTCTATGTAGGGGGTGCTTCCCTAATATATACTGAATTTCTATGTAGGGGGTGCTTCCCTAATATATACTGAATTTCTATGTAGGGGGTGCTTCCCTAATATATACTGAATTTCTATGTAGGGGGTGCTTCCCTAATATATACTGAATTTCTATGTAGGGGGTGCTTCCCTAATATATACTGAATTTCTATGTAGGGGGTGCTTCCCTAATATATACTGAATTTCTATGTAGGGGGTGCTTCCCTAATATATACTGAATTTCTATGTAGGGGGTGCTTCCCTAATATATACTGAATTTCTATGTAGAGGGTGCTTCCCTAATATATACTGCATTTCTATGTAGGGGGTGCTTCCCTTATATATACTGCATTTCTATGTAAGGGGTGCTTCCCCTATATTCTGCATTTTTATATAGGGGGTGCTTCCCTTATATATACTGAATTTCTATGTAGGGTGTGCCTCCCCTATATTCTGCATTTCTATGTAGGGTGTGCTTCCCCTATATTCTGCATTTCTATGTAGGGTGTGCTTCCCCTATATTCTGCATTTCTATGTAGGGGGTGCTTCCCTAATATATACTGCATTTCTATGTAGGGGGTGCTTCCCTTATATATACTGCATTTCTATGTAGGGGGTGCTTCCCTTATATATACTGCATTTCTATGTAGGGGGTGCTTCCCTTATATATACTGCATTTCTATGTAGGGGGTGCTTCCCTTATATATACTGCATTTCTATGTAGGGGGTGCTTCCCTTATATATACTGCATTTCTATGTAGAGGGTGCTTCTCTAGCCTATCCCCTAATTCTCACTTTTCTTGTGATCCTCCCCTTGCAGCTAAGTATGGCTTAGGCTGCGCTTACAGTGCCTGCGCCGTCGCGGCAAAACAAATGCATTGTCGCCGGCGTCGGCGCTTATAGTGCACGCGGCGGCAGCGACAAAGCGACAGCGCTACCAGGAATCCGTCAGCCACTGTTATTTGATTTTTTTTCCGGCGACGGTCTCCCCTTTGCGGCCAATCAGAGAGCTTCTCCGTCCCTTTGCCCTCCCCGTGACGTCGCCCAGCACCCTAACGCCACTTTTGCTTTCGGAATCGGTCGCGTCGCCCACATTCTAAGCGCGGCCTCAGGCAGGTTTAAAAAAATTTTTTTTAAAGGGGTAGTACCGTTATATCTCCATTAGATGGCGCCCTGTACACTCGCAGCCCTGCGTGTCCTGCAGCCTCGGACATCTTGTGGTCCCTGCCAGCCCTTATCCTGCCTTCCTCCCCTCAGCCCCTCGGTCTCCTCGCCCGCGGCTAATGCCGGGTGATCTGTGTTCTCTGGTCACGGGCAGAAAGAGCCGTAATAACTCCTAACCGTACTAACTCACTTTTACCTGTACCCGGTAACCCGCGGCAGCCCCGAACGTAAAGCTTCACCCTACCGACACCGTTCCTCCTTATTAACTTCACCCTTATAGTTATGTCCCCTTATTTTCCTCCGGGCCGGAGCCTTTTCTTCTGCCATAAAGCGGACCCGTTCTGATCAGACGTATCCCCCTTACATCCCTGACCCCTGTTAGCTCCACACTAACCCTCTCCTGCCCTCCTCTCATCCTGCCCTCCTCTCATCCTGCCCTCCTCTCATCCTGCCCTCCTCTCATCCTCTCTCTGGGTTTCTTAAAAATACTATTTTATTTATTTATTAGGGGGGTCCCCCAAGCTGCCTCTCCTCTACCTACGACCCCTCTCGCCTTCCTACGACCCCTCTCGCCTTCCCCCCTGCTGTCTTCGTGCTGCCTTTATTCAGTCTCGGGGTCTCGGGCTGCACGGGAAGTCCCTCAGCTGGATGTCACTTCACCGCTCCGCTCTCCAGCTCCCTTCACCATGGAGCCCGTGCTCTCTTCCCTCCAACCTGCTCCCCCGCACTCCCTTCCTTGGTTCCCGCTCGGCGTCGCCGTGGCTGCCGATCGCTCTCCATCCAGTCTGCCCGCTCCATCCACGTTTCCCTTCTGGGGTCCGCCGTTCCCATCTCCTAACGCCCGCTATTTGTCCGGTGAATTTCCCTGCTCCGCCGGTCTCCTCCTCCTCAGCTCCCCCGAAGACCCGGTTCAGGTGAAATAAAAAGTCGATTTTCGGAGAAAAGGGGGGATACAGCTTCAAGCTTTAATGGGTAGACTCTAACCGCAACCGTGTCTCGCACACCGTCTTAATTGGCCTCCGTTTCCCTGTTGCCTCGTGGCGAGCTGCCTCTCTCCGAGACGTCAGTGGGACGGGCGTCTCTTCTTCTTGGTACGTCATTTCACTCGTTACGCCTCTCTTTTTCAGGAATGAGTCTCCTTCTTCCAACGATCTCAAAAAAGTGGGATTTTTTTTACCACCAACAAGACAAATGGAAATATCCAGCTGTATATTACCCCGTTGTCTCTCAAAGTCTTTGTTTATAGGGTGTACAGTTCTGCGTCTGACCAGGGTCACCGGTGACCAATCCTGGGAACACTTGTAGCTTTCTTCCTTCGAATATAACTGGGCTCGTATTTCTGGAGATTTGGGGAGTCCTTTGTTTTATAGAAGTGAAACCCCATTATAATGTCTCTTGGCAAGTCCTCTGCCGGCGGTTTAGCTCTCGGGGCTCCATTGCACCTGTTCTTCTGCGGGTCTATCTCCGACTTACAACAGACGACAGAGAAGCCCAATGCTACATCCAACATGACAGAAACACACAGTAAAATACTTATATATTCTCTTGAAAAAGGGTCATTTAGTTTAACCCTTTGGCCAAAGCGTTGTAAGGTGTGAGGCGGCGGGGCGTGTGGAGGGTGTGAGGCAGCGGGGCGTGTGGAGGGTGTGAGGCAGCGGGGCGGGTGGAGTGTGTGAGGCGGCGGGGCGTGTGGAGGGTGTGAGGCGGCGGGGCGTGTGGAGTGTGTGAGGCGGCGGGGCGTGTGGAGGGTGTGAGGCGGCGGGGCGTGTGGGGGGTGTGAGGCAGCGGGGCGGGTGGAGTGTGTGAGGCGGCGGGGCGTGTGGAGGGTGTGAGGCGGCGGGGCGTGTGGAGGGTGTGAGGCAGCGGGGCGGGTGGAGGGTGTGAGGCGGCGGGGCGTGTGGAGGGTGTGAGGTGGCGGGGCGGGTGGAGGGTGTGAGGCGGCGGGGCGTGTGGAGGGTGTGAGGCAGCGGGGCGGGTGGAGGGTGTGAGGCGGCGGGGCGTGTGGAGGGTGTGAGGCGGCGGGGCGTGTGGAGGGTGTGAGGCGGCGGGGCGTGTGGAGTGTGTGAGGCGGCGGGGCGTGTGGAGGGTGTGAGGCGGCGGGGCGGGTGGAGGGTGTGAGGCGGCGGGGCGTGTGGAGGGTGTGAGGCGGCGGGGCGTGTGGAGGGTGTGAGGCGGCGGGGCGTGTGGAGGGTGTGAGGCGGCGGGGCGTGTGGAGGGTGTGAGGCGCCGGGGCGTGTGGAGGGTGTGAGGCGGCGGGGCGTGTGGAGGGTGTGAGGCGGCGGGGCGGGTGGAGGATGTGAGGCGGCAGGGCGTGTGGAGGGTGTGAGGCGGCGGGGCGGGTGGAGGGTGTGAGGCGGCGGGGCGTGTGGAGGGTGTGAGGCGGCGGGGCGGGTTGAGGGTGTGAGGTGGCGGGGCGTGTGGAGTGTGTGAGGCGGCGGGGCGTGTGGAGGGTGTGATGCGGCGGGGCGTGTGGAGGGTGTGAGGCGGCGGGGCGTGTGGAGGGTGTGAGGCGGCGGGGCGTGTGGAGGGTGTGAGGCGGCGGGGCGTGTGGAGGGTGTGAGGCGGCGGGGCGTGTGGAGGGTGTGAGGCGGCGGGGCGTGTGGAGGGTGTGAGGCGGCGGGGCGTGTGGAGGGTGTGAGGCGGCGGGGCGTGTGGAGGGTGTGAGGTGGCGGGGCGTGTGGAGGGTGTGAGGCGGCGGGGCGGGTGGAGGATGTGAGGCGGCGGGGCGGGTGGAGGGTGTGAGGCGGCGGGGCGGGTTGAGGGTGTGAGGCGGCGGGGCGTGTGGAGTGTGTGAGGCGGCGGGGCGTGTGGAGGGTGTGAGGCGGCGGGGCGTGTGGAGGGTGTGAGGCGGCGGGGCGTGTGGAGGGTGAGGCGGCGGGGCGTGTGGAGGGTGTGAGGCGGCGGGGCGTGTGGAGGGTGTGAGGCGGCGGGGCGTGTGGAGGGTGTGAGGCGGCGGGGCGTGTGGAGTGTGTGAGGCGGCGGGGCGTGTGGAGTGTGTGAGGCGGCGGGGCGTGTGGAGGGTGTGAGGCGGCGGGGCGGGTGGAGGGTGTGAGGCGGCGGGGCGTGTGGAGGGTGTGAGGCGGCGGGGCGGGTGGAGGGCGTGAGGCGGCGGGGCGTGTGGAGTGTGTGAGGCGGCGGGGCGTGTGGAGGGTGTGAGGCGGCGGGGCGTGTGGAGGGTGTGAGGCGGCGGGGCGTGTGGAGGGTGTGAGGCAGCGGGGCGTGTGGAGGGTGTGAGGCGGCGGGGCGTGTGGAGGGTGTGAGGCGGCGGGGCGTGTGGAGGGTGTGAGGCGGCGGGGCGTGTGGAGGGTGTGAGGCGGCGGGGCGTGTGGAGGGTGTTGAGGCGGCGGGGCGTGTGGAGAGTGTGAGGCGGCGGGGCGTGTGGAGGGTGTGAGGCGGCGGGGCGTGTGGAGGGTGTGAGGCGGCGGGGCGTGTGGAGGGTGTGAGGCGGCGGGGCGTGTGGAGGGTGTGAGGCGGCGGGGCGTGTGGAGGGTGTGAGGCGGCGGGGCGTGTGGAGGGTGTGAGGCGGCGGGGCGGGTGGAGGGTGTGAGGCGGCGGGGCGGGTGGAGGGTGTGAGGCGGCGGGGCGTGTGGAGGGTGTGAGGCGGCGGGGCGGGTGGAGTGTGTGAGGCGGCGGGGCGTGTGGAGGGTGTGAGGCGGCGGGGCGTGTGGAGGGTGTGAGGCGGCAGGCCGGGCGGGGGGCCTCAGTGAGCAGGGTGTGAGGCTCAGGACGGTACATTGTCTGGGTGCATGGCGTGTGGCTCTTGGTCAGAGGGGCACGCGGTGTGAGGAGGCTGTGAGGGTGAAGGCGTGTTTAGCCTCCGGCCAATCAGAGCGTGAGCCGCCACCAACTAAAATATATACTTGCACTAGTATATTTTTATACTAATATAATCTTTTTGTGATATTGTGCTGTTGTCTCCTTGCCACTTCCCCACTGGCTTTGTATGGTATATTCTTATTCATTTTCTCTCCCTCTCTTCTCTCTCTTCTCTCCTCTCTCTCTCCATTATCTCTCTCTCTCCGTTATCTCTCTCTCTCCGTTATCTCTCTCACTCTCCGTGATCTCTCTCTCTCTCCGTTATCTCTCTCTCTCTCCATTATCTCTCTCTCTCTCCGTTATCTCTCTCTCTCCGTTATCTCTCTCTCCGTTATCTCTCTCTCTCTCTCTCTCTCTCTCCGTTATCTCTCTCTCTCTCCGTTATCTCTCTCTCTCTCTCTCCGTTATCTCTCTCTCTCTCCATTATTTCTCTCTCTCTCTCTGTTATCTCTCTCTCTCTGTTATCTCTCTCTCTCTCCGTTATCTCTCTCTCTCCGTTATCTCTCTCTCCGTTATCTCTCTTTCTCTCTCCGTTATCTCTCTCTCTCTCCGTTATCTCTCTTTCTCCCTGTTATCGCTCTTTCTCCCCGTTATCTCTCTCTCTCTCCGTTATCTCTCTCTCTCTCTCTCCGTTATCTCTCTCTCCATTATCTCTCTCTCTCCCCGTTATCTCTCTCTCTCCCCATTATCTCTCTTTCTCCCCGTTATCTCTCTTTCTCCCTGTTCTCTCTCTCTCCCTGCTCTCTCTCTCCCTGTTCTCTCTCTCTCTCCCTGTTCTCTCTCTCTCCCTGTTCTATCTCTCTCTCCCTGTTCTCTCTCCCTGTTCTCTCTCTCTCCCTGTTCTCTCTCTCTCCCTGCTCTCTCTCTCCCTGTTCTCTCTCTCTCTCCCTGTTCTCTCTCTCTCCCTGTTCTATCTCTCTCTCCCTGTTCTCTCTCCCTGTTCTCTCTCTCTCCCTGTTCTCTCTCTCTCCCTGTTCTCTCTCCCTGTTCTCTCTCCCTGTTCTCTCTCTCTCCCTGTTCTCTCTCTCTCCCTGTTCTCTCTCCCTGTTCTCTCTCCCTGTTCTCTCTCCCTGTTCTCTCTCTCTCCCTGTTTATTCTGGAAGCCAGAGGGTCACGTGTAGGATGACTTAGCTCAGATAGTGTCAACTCGCCCTCTTTTCCAAGCACGACAAGGTCTGTTTCTTTTCTTACTTTATTTTGGAGAAAGCAGGAAAAAACAGTCTCTTGTGTAGAGGTGTAGGTCTAAATCTCTGTGTGTGCTTAGTAGTAAAGGGAGGTGAAAAGATAATCCTGCAGCACCATTACAGGGGTTACAGCAAGGTACTCACGAGTCCAGGAAATGGTGGAAAGGAAATGGCAATGTATGCTGGGTAGTAAGATAGTCTGGGGACAGACCATCTGTGGGCAGAGCAGAGGGGGAGAAAGCAGACTAGCCCATTAGAGAGAAAGGCTCGGGCTGCCATGGCAACTCACAGGAGTGTCTGGGGAAGCTACAACATGTAGCAATAATGTTGCATCTTTAATGCAGCAAGCTGTTGGGAGAGGGGAAATGGCACTGTATTTATCACACAAGCACTGAGTTTGTGTACAGAACCAAACACATACAGCTGGCACTAATAAGCTGACAAGCAGGGCTGCGAGGAAAAAGGGGGGGGGGGGTGAAACAGAAGTGTAGACAGGGGTATACCTGTTCCATGACACTCCCCGTCTGGTATCTGTAGATACCACTATATGACAGGCTATGTGGAACATATGTGCAATGCAAACATAACATAACAATGCAAAGGTCCATATTCCCATAGCAAGGTGATACTGGCTGGTACCACTGGCATTAAAGTTCTTTGGCCAACCTTCCAGTAAAGGAAGCCGGGTGGCTGCACAGCTCTTGGTTAGCTTGATGCAACACAATGTCTTTTGTAAGAGTCTCTGGCACTGTTTCCTTTTAGCCTTGTGAGAAAACAGTCCTTTTGTCTCTGCAGTTTTATCCTCAGAGCACATCCCCTTGTAAGTGCGCCAGTCGTGGTAGCTTGTCACTCTATCACCTGGCGTTCGGCAGAAGGAGATGGTGTTTGGTTCCTTGCGGAAGCGGAACAACACTTCTGGAAGACTGGTTGTCGAATCTAGTCCAGTAAAGAGGGCGTCTCTCAGAGAGACTCCCTGAAGCTGAGTGCTGGGGTTGAACATTACCCGGATTTGATCCGGTTCCTGAGGGTGGTAGGCCCCAGGTGATTGGAGGTACTGACATTCTTCACCTTCCTCCATTAGAGGTGCTGGCTTTGCGTGGCCGGTAAGGAATATCTTTTGGATGAAGGCCACAAGGTTGTTTTTGGTCTCTGGTTCCCTTTGTAGGTCGCAGAGGTGCGAAGTGAACCTAGAGATGGCATGTTCTCCATTGTTTGGGAAGCGCTTTCTTGGTGAATGGAATGGTAGCGGAGTCACCCAACTGCTTAGTCCGTCTTTAGAGAGCTCCTTGACTGTTAACTTCGGGAATCCTCTATCTTCCCTTGCTGGCGTTTGCTTGTCATCGTTCCTTGTTGTCTGGAACGCTGTGCACCGTAGGTCATCGGTGCATTTCTCTTGCACGAGAACATCTCCACGTAGTTTGGTTAAGCGCTTTTGTGTCTCTTTGTTGACTACCATCGGGAGGTTATTGTCTCCCCGGACGTAACGAAGAACAGTCTCTTTTGCCCTAGTAAAACCCTTCATGAAATGTCTCTGTGGCTGTCTCTTTTTGGATGTGTGAGAGGACAGTCCTTTTGACACTGTGGCTTCACCAGTGGGGCGCAATCTTTTGTGGCTATGCCAGCCGTGGCAGTTGGTTGCTTGATACTCTGTGGAGAGGAACAACTGTACATCTTAGTCGTGTCACTGCTCGAGAGAGGACTGTTTGATCGTTCATTGCCTTTTGGACGATCCCTTTGTCGGTCACCTTTGGGAGGTTACTTTCTTCCTTCGGTGGAGTCGACTCCTCATCCTTAGCTGTCTGGACTGCTGAGCATCCCAGGCCATTGTCACATCCCATCGACGTGAGGATGTCTTTGTTGGTCTCAGGGGTATGACCTTGTCTTTTCTCTTCACTTGGCCCTTCGGTCACTTGGAGATGGCCAAGACATGGTTCAGAGAGAGATGTGTGTCCACATTCTGTCACCACCGTTCTGCGGGCATCAACGTAGTCTTGCCCGTGCTCTATGTTGGTGCACGAGTTGCCCACTATCACCCATCCTAGGTCAAGTCTTTGGGCGTATGGCGTGTTGTGGGGTCCGTTATGCTGTTTTCGGACTTTATGTACCCTCATGATGTCCCTACCGAGCAGCAGCAGGATCTTGGCGCCTTGTTCTATCGGCCGGATGTGGTTGGCTATTCCTTTGAGGTGGGGGTAATGGAGTGCCACATCTGGTGTGGGAATCTCGTCCCTGTTTGTGGCCATGTGGTTGCACTCGATGAGTGTGGAAGGGGCATGTTCACTTTGCCGTCTATTGAGCATATGGTGTAGCCATTCACTCTTCTCCCTGTGGTCTCCATTCGCCCTGCGCACATTCTGAGAGTGTAAGGAGAAGCACCGTCTTGTATGTTAAACATGTCGAAGAACTCTGACCTGACCAGCGATCGGTTGCTCTGGTCGTCGAGGATTGTGTACATCCGAATAGCCTTCTCAGGTTGTCCCTGGGGGTGCACTGCGACGAGGCATATTTTGGAGCAGGACATTTTGTCACCTTCTTTTCCGCATACCTCAGTGCGCTGAGATGTGACGGATGTTGACTCTCCTTCTTCTTTCTCCCCGCCATGCTCCGCTACGGAGGATGGGTTCTTGAGTTGGTGGAGTGTCATCGCCTCTGGGTGTAACACTGTCACGTGCTTGTCACTTTCGCACACTGTGCATTTGATCTCTTCCTTACAGTCCCTGGCTAGGTGAGTCGTGGAACCGCAGCACTTGAAGCAAACTCCGAATTCTCCAAGTAACCTCTTGCGTTCCTCTAGGGACTTCATCCTGAACCCAAAGCACTTGTTGAGTGGGTGTGGCTTCTTGTGTATGGGACATTCCCTGTTTGGGTCCCTTGGTTCCTTGTCTCTGGCGGCCGACTGATCGGGAGTAGTTTGGGTCGTGGGGGGCACGTCCGTCCTGCGGACCGAGATGGGCATTTGGGTGTTACCATATCTCGTCGCTGGTTTCTCGTTCCTCAGGCTGCTTGCACTGTATGTGGTTTGCGCACCCAAGAAGAAGCTGGGGTCGTTCCTCGTCCTTGCTGCTTCGCGAATGAAGCTCAAGAAAACTGAGAATGGGGGGTAGACGACTTGCTTCTCCCTTTTGTATTTGGAGCCTTGTGAGATCCATTTTTCTTGGAGGTTGAAGGGTAGCTTCTCCAGGATTGGTCTCACTCCACGAGCTGAGTCTAGGACGTTGAGACCTATTAAGGAATGGTCTTTCCTTGCGAACTCCAGTTCTTGCAGCAGGTCTCCAAGATCTCGTAACTTCGAGTAGTCTTTATTTGTGATCTTGGGGAAGCTGTCGACTCTTTTGAAGAGCGAATCCTTGACTGCTTCGGGGCTGCCGTAGGACTCTTCTACCCTTTCCCACACTAGGTCGAGACCTACTTGGGGTTGATGCGCGTTTGCTGCCCGCAGTCTTTTTGCGTACTCTCTTGTTTCGTTCCCCAGGAACTTGACTAACAGGTTGAGCTCTTCCCTTGCTGAGAAGTCCAAGCTGTTGATTGCGTCTTTGAACGTGAACTTCCACGTCCGGTAGTTCTCAGGGCGGTTGTCGAAGCTGATGAGTCCTGCGTGCACCAGGTCACGCCGGATCATGTACTTGGCTATGTCTGTCAGACCTGAGGCATCGGCTTGTTTGTCCCGTTCTGAGGTAGTTGCTGGGACGGTCTGTGCGGTCGCCTCTTCCTTGGCGTGGACGCGTGATGGATGCTGGCTAGTGTGAGGGGCTGTTTTCTCCCGCGTGAGTGTACCTGGATTGCGAGCCTGTTGTGGTGCATCCGTGTGCGCTCTGGCGTGTGGATCACTGTTGCGGCTGTGGCTATCCCAGGCAGCATGTGCCATTGACGGAGCAGCGTCTTCTCCTCGTGGTCCTAGCGAGTCTTCGGTATCTGTGGAGTCGCTCCATCCGTGTTGAGATGGTGCGCTGGTGTTCACACTGAAGAGGCTCCTTACGTAGTCTTCCGTGCGTCGGGCTGGATCCTCTGAGGCTATCCGTCTGTACGGTTGCTCCCCGCCGTCCTGTCTCGCGGCTGCTTCTAGGACTTCA
Source organism: Ascaphus truei (assembly GCF_040206685.1). Taxonomy (NCBI): domain Eukaryota; kingdom Metazoa; phylum Chordata; class Amphibia; order Anura; family Ascaphidae; genus Ascaphus; species Ascaphus truei. The sequence goes on along the minus strand of NW_027456722.1, from coordinate 2,962 downwards.
GCTTGGGCTATGGCGGGGCGGCTTCCTTCTCTTGATTTAGGGCCTCTAGATCTGCGTCCAATTCGGCCTTTCTACGCGCGGCAGCATTCTGCTCCTCCTCTTCTATGCTCGCTCTTTCTGCCCGTATGGTTGCCTCTCTCCGACCATATTCGGCCCTGGCACGTGCGGCCTCTGCGGTGGCTCGTGCCTTGGTAGCACTTGCGCTTGTGCTAGACGCGTGAGATTGCGCTGATCTTGCTGACCTTGAAAAATGTCTGGATGTGCTTGAGCGCTGTGACGCGGTCTCCAGGAGGAGCTCTTTTCTCACGCTTTGCGCATCTGTGATGGCGGCCCGCACGCGGCTGTCACGTGCAAGATCAATGTTGTTTTGTAAGTCTCTTTCTTGCAGGTTTTCGACGGTGTTGGTTCTGGTCAAGTAGGTGATGTATGTTTCTGACAGCCCTTGGTAGCACGAGTGATCAGACTTTATTTGAATGATTGCCTGCGCGAGCTGTTGTGCATTATCGCCAATACTAACGACATTGCGTAACTCCAATGCGGTTGTTTCCCAGGCCAACTCTAATTTAGCGCGGTGCGCTTTAATGTCAGTCTCATATTTTTCGCGGGCCTTTTGTGTCAGTGCGACTGCCCGTTTGGGCCTTGCGTCTGCCTGCACCTGTTGCAGTTGCGCAGCGGTCTCTGTGTCTGAGAGATCGCTTTCCTGCGTGATGTCTGGTGAGGCTCTGAGTTCTGCCATGCTGTAGGTGTGTGTAGGCCTTTGCCATTGCGTGTGGTGTGCGGTCTTTTACCTTGTCAGCGATGGGCGTCTGTTTCAGATGATGCCGAGCGGTGTCCTGCAGTGTGCAGTGTAGGGGTAGCTGTACTCACAGGTGTCCGGTGGCTCTGACCCGTGTCCTAGCGGGTGTCCGGTGGCGTGGCCCTTGATGGTGCTGGCCGTTGGGACGTGCGCAGGGGGTAGGTGAGATGGTGGATCCTCACTATGGGGGTGCGCAGAGGGTGAACTCAGACAGAGAAAAAGGCAGTTAGGTTTTGTGTAAGAAGGGAAAAAAAAGAGATAAAAGCGCAAGGCCCATAGGGTAGTATAGTCAAGTTTATGAGTGATCAAATACGGTTAAAAACACTTACAACAGTGTAGTTGGTACAGGCATATCGGTACTGGTATACAGACCGCAGGAACAGAGATGCTTTATTCGTCTGCTTGTCAGGGGTCTCAGAGTCCTGGCCCTTCTCCTCCTTACGATCGGCGAACTTCACTTCCGTGTCAGCTGACGCGTGACGTCGGCGCGGGTCATCGATCAGTGGGAGAACTACGGGTGGATCTCAGCTCCCTCCTCAAACACGGCGGTTCAGGCACTCTGCAAACAGCAACCTGTACCTCTCAGCAACCTAGTGCCAGCTCCCAACCAGTACAGTACAGCACAGCAACCAGAGCAATGTCAGCCCTACGCGTTTCGAGAACTATCTTCTCTTCGTCAGGGGCACTTTCATTGCTGGTTGCTTACAGAGGATATATATATAGGGTGGTGCATTAATTAATTAAATAACGCAATCAATAAATTTGATCAGTGCCATTTGGTGTATGCTTCCAGTAACCCCATACAAATAGATGTTGGATAAACTGGAGTTACTATTACTCGTATATTGATTAATTTATTACAATACTATATAATTAAAAATTAAATAAAGGGGGGGATATTATTTAAAAATTTAAAAAATATTATTTAAAAATACCCTGTCCCCCATGGGGCTCAATGAAGAAATTGATGTGGCGGCATTCCTGTGAGCTAAGAAATATGTGACAAAGTGCAAAATTGATAAATTTTAGCAAAAGTTAATGTAAGTTTTTATATGTGTATAATGTAACTTATTTAATGATGTAATGGTGTTTGCTTTTAGTATTCACAGAGTTTTTTAACCTTTTTTCCTTCATCAAGTTTTATAATTGACTAATAAAGATAGCAATTTTAGGTAACCATTTTATTTAATATCCCCCCCTTTATTTAATTTTTAATTATATAGTATTGTAATAAATTAATCAATATACGAGTAATAGTAACTCCAGTTTATCCAACATCTATTTGTATGGGGTTACTGGAAGCATACACCAAATGGCACTGATCAAATTTATTGATTGCGTTATTTAATTAATTAATGCACCACCCTATATATATCCTCTGTAAGCAACCAGCAATGAAAGTGCCCCTGACGAAGAGAAGATAGTTCTCGAAACGCGTAGGGCTGACATTGCTCTGGTTGCTGTGCTGTACTGTACTGGTTGGGAGCTGGCACTAGGTTGCTGAGAGGTACAGGTTGCTGTTTGCAGAGTGCCTGAACCGTCGTGTTTGAGGAGGGAGCTGAGATCCACCCGTAGTTCTCCCACTGATCGATGACCCGCGCCGACGTCACGAGTCACCTGACACGGAAGTGAAGTTCGCCGATCGTAAGGAGGAGAAGGGCCAGGACTCTGCGACCCCTGACAAGCAGACGAATAAAGCATCTCTGTTCCTGCGGTCTGTATACCAGTACCGATATGCCTGTACCAACTACACTGTTGTAAGTGTTTTTAACCGTATTTGATCACTCATAAACTTGACTATACTACCCTATGGGCCTTGCGCTTTTTTCTCTTTTTTTCCCCTTGTCTACAGTTTCTTCTGGTTCAGAGGTTGGTTCCAGGAGCAAAGAAGCAGCATACCCATATTTCTTGTGAACGGACTTCATATGTTGGGACACACACTTTTTGGAATTCTTCCAATTTAAGTATTGATTCATTTTTATTATTTTTTTTTTTGATTAATTTTTTATAGGTAACTGTTGTTAGTAGTGTGTTATTCCTTATCATTTTATGCGACAAATGTATATATATGTTTAATTATTCTGCTAGTTAGAGCGCTGGTAGACACAGTGGGTGAAAGAGGGGTTAACATCCATCTAGACCCTGTCTGTGTTTAACTTATTCACA